>NW_028291131.1:600000-783263 GCF_041222555.1 Hakea prostrata
TTAAGAAAGCGCCTACACACATCACAATAGGGTAAGGAATAGCAGTCAAATCACAAATGGAAGCACAAATACATTGTTGAAGAGGGACAAGCCTTATGGGCCTAGGATCTAGCTCCAATGACTCAGGTGGTTTGAGGCCCATATCGCTGATCCCTTTGGATACATTAGATAAAACCCTACAAGGATTAGGAGGATTTCTATTAAACAACACATCATCACACACCACACAAAGTAGCATGTCATGATAAAAATAGAGCAATGCCAATGAAGGGAAGGTCTATCTAGAGAGAAATCTGATATGAAGGAATTGCAGAGATAAAGCATGAAAGTTTTAGAGGGAAATTTAGTTCTCAATCCCAAAGATCTTGTCGCTCATATTCGCAATCCATTCGTAAGAAATAAAAATGTGTCAAATGGACTGTGCACAATCATAAAGTAAGTTATGAACTTGAACCCAAAGGGGAGAGGAGGAACATCATCTCAAGGGTAAAACCCCACATTCATAGGTTCCAACATCAAGTGGACAAGAAAATAGTCCGCCCACCATGAAGACATGGACAAAACTTTGTTGCAGTGATCATTAGATAAAATTTCTGCTTGGAAGGAGCCTTTGTCAAATCAAGTTATCGAGTAGCTCCTACTGTCTCCCACAAGGCAGATTGTGAAACCCAGCCCTAACCTTGACTCGGAAACCTTGTTGTTTGTAGGTTCGACAACCCGAAGTAAAGCAAGAAGTCAATTATGGGCCATTTCAATGGAAGATTTGGTGGCTGGCTTAGAATCCATGAGAGTTGATGACATTGTTCCATTTATGGAAACTGCACCTTGATGAAGATGGAATTAGTTGATAGACTTGGAGTACTCTCTGGCTTGGTTCGAAGGCATTTCTACCTACTAGGTAAGTCACTTAATGTATGTGCAAAACCCCTTTATGTTTGGATTTGATCTGAGCCTTCATTTCCCTGTTTGGACTTGCTGTCCTGATTGGTCGACTCATTGGTCGACCGGGGCAATCGACCAATCAATCGACCAATGAGATCTGATTTTGCTGATTAGGTCTTTGCTTGCTCTATTTAACTCCAATCTCGAGTCTACTTCGTATTTTCTGCCTCCAAACTCTTTGGAACGTACCAGAGCCCTCTGCAAGTCATCTCCCTTGCATCCTTGGTGATTTTCTTGACGGATCTTTGTCAAATCTCGTGCTTTTACACAAAAAGGTATGTGATCATCCTCTTCTATGTTTCATCTTTGATTCTTCATTACTTTTCTTTCCTTTTCTGATTGAGGACAGTAGTAGTGATCTTGTATCTCTGTTGCAACCATCACTATACTCTTTCCCTCTCTTTTCCTAAGGATCTAAAGCTTGGTGGATGATCTTCATCAAGATCATCACTCGCTTTTGAAGGAAAACATGTATTCATTCACTTTCCTTATTTAGATTGATGTTCTTCAGTCTTAGATCTATTTTTCTTGAAGATCTATGCATGCTTTTCATGATTTCTTTATCACAATTAGCGATCCATCATCCTATTGTTCTTGTCCATGATTTTTACTATGAATTCTTCAAGAACCATGATTGATCTAATTATGGTAACTTTTTGTTTCCTAATTTGTAACTTGAAGACTTGTTATGATTAGTGTTTTGAAGTCCTCTATATACTAGTATACTGCCATTGTAGTTTCCCCCTTGTTTAGTACCCTTTTGAACCACCAAATTCGGTTTTATATTCTAAAAACTCTGATTTTTGAAGGCCACTGTCTCTGTTGGTCGACTCATTGGTCGATTGAGGCAGTAGACCAATTCAATCGACCAATGAGTACAACAACCTCATATTTGGTTTGTTTTGGATGTTTTGATATCTTTCCTTTTAAGTATCTTTCCTAATATGTTATATACACTTGTTTAGGACTTTCTTTCCAAGTTTAGTCAAGGTCTTACTTGATTCCCTAAGATCCTTTGTGAGTTATATAAGGTAAGGATGGTTATTTCCTTAACTACATAGATTGCATGTTCTAGTTTCTATATTTAAATCTTTGGTTTATTTCCTTAATTAGATTTTTTACAATGATATACTACTGATGCACTATCTTGATTACAGTAGCATTACTTGTTTATACTAAATTGATTCATGTATGATTTACTTACCAAATATATGCAAGTTGGATGTTATTATTGATTTCCTTCCATATAAGAAGTTACCATATATGTGATGTCATGGATTTATGTTTGTGAAGGATTAAGTATGGTTTGGAAAGGAGAGGTGTCCTTTTGACACTTCTGTCCTTGGACAACTACGGGAATATTATGGGATGTTTCTGGAGATGCCCTTTGGACACCTTCCTAAACTGTTGGATGACATATTTAGGGTTGTCTAGTAGTGTTTGGCTAGGATGTCTTGTTATGTCAGACCCTAATCGGAGGGGTATTGAGACCGAACGACCCGTGGTAGCAATGGGGATTCATGGGCGCTCAAGACCGGTAACCAACCCATGAGAGGACAGGAATCACATTGTAGGGGCCATTTGTTGGTAGGGTTGCATATGGATAGACTTGGGCTCAGGGGCGCTCAAGACCGGTAACCAACCCGTGAGGGGACGTGAGAGCTTCCCGTTTACCATATGTGGATAACCAACAGGGTTGATGAGTCCGTAGTTAGGGATTATGAGGACTCTAGTGTGAAGGATGCCGGAAAGGATCGCCAGGGGCGAGGAATGGACGTATCTGGATCTGACTTGATGTAACTAAGTAGGAGACTTGCATTTGGCTAGGCTTTGACCCTGACATGCGCCAGTACTTAGACCAATGGTGATGTGAGAGAGTGGTGACTTAACCCCCAACCATGGAATGTCCCGAGGGATGCTGGACCCACTACCAAAAGGCGTTGTGTGATGAGACCTTCCTAAAGAAGTACGTTGCTATGACTTAAAGCATGATTGCCAATAGAGACCAACATACATAGAGTTAGAATCATATTGCATCATGTGTTTCATATCATATAAGCATTTTACTTTGCTTTGAAATCCTGCTATTTATGTTGTTATGGATTAACTGCCTTACTGAGTTTCATTGAAACTCACTCCTTTTTGTACAATATCTTTTGTTAGATTACTCTACAGGTATTGATGACTACAAAGGTCAATATGAGGAAGCGCAAACTGAAGAGGTGTACTTCACGCAAGGTGCTGGCAACCATAAAGATTACATTGAGGATTCCTCAAGTGGTTTTGCTTGTTACCAGGATTAGCCCTATTGTAGAGTGGGAACATCTGAGCGTCATTGATGAAGTCTGTGTTTATGAAGACGTTCTTTATAAGATAGAATAGACTTTAGTTTAGTTTGTTATATCTTTCTTTCTTATCTTAGAACTAGATGTAATCTTTCTTTTGACTTGCGATCTACTTTCCGCTGGTTGTAGAGTAGGATTCCGCCTCACTTTACTTATTGATTTAGACATTTTGATTGTCTTTCATACTCTGATGATATATGATTTATTCTTCCTTATTTGGATCTTTTGGATTATACTTTGTACATTGATTATTTATGTTCATGATTATGTTATTGTTTATGTGGGAGGTTGATTGCCTCGATACTTGATCTCCGGGGCTGTGGATCACACACTCGAGTATGCCAAGTAGGGTACCGGCTAGGTGGATGTGACACAGATAGCTTGGAGCAAAGCTTGGATGGGTCAAACATGGAAATTTTGTATCCATACATCAATTTCTCTGCCTTCCACCTTGAGAAAGGAAATTTAACTGTCTTGCTTGCCAATAGCAACAACTGAGGACCTTGAAGCCATCGACATATCAAATCTACTCTTATTACATGATCAATGAGAAGCACGACCGCCTCTAGATGACGAGCCAGCAATACTGGACATGGAAGGACGGGAAAAGTAGCTACAAGTAGAACTGGATGAAGCTTGGGAACCCATCCTACAAACACAAAGCAATTCACATAGAAAAAACACCACATGGGATATACTAGCACAAATGATAACACAGAGTGTTGAAAAACTTGTAGAAGAATCTGCACGAACACTTGGAAGGTTGTTGTAATTACGATACTTTGTTAGAGCTGAAGCGTACCAAAGGTACTTTCTTTAAGGTATTTAGACACGTTGATTTGTGTAATACGGGTACCAAATGTGTCTTCACCCCCAAGATCAGTCAACCTAAATCTTTAAGGCTATACCCTAGAAGGATTACTTTAGGTGTACTCAGGTTGTTATCACTACTTACAGGAAGAAAACTAGAGAGAGGAGGGAAAATTTACATATTAAATTTGAGCTCGAAAATGGGTTTATATAGAGCCCCAAAGGATGTGGGTGAAAGGGTAAGGTCACCTCTGTGAAATTCCGCAAAATCCTAATCTGAAAATCATTAGTGAAGATCCCATTTTTGGAAACCTCATCTAATCTTGGAAGAATATGTGACTTGAATGATGAATGAACCATTAATACAATGATGATACCCTTGGAAGGTCCTATAAAGTTAGGTAAGACCCTTTCTTAAGTTTGTGAAGGACCCAGGTGAAGCTTGAGGCTTTGGATACCAAAAATCTAATTTTTACCTCTTGGCATTGCTTGGTCACTTTTGGAAAAATTAGGTTTTTGGAGCCCTATATATTCAAACTTTGATCTAATGTGTACCACTTTGCCTCTTAGCTATTGGAGAACATGAGAAGAACATCATAGTGTCTTCCTCAAGGCCAAGGTTGATTCTAAGCATCCGTGAGAGATTCCTCCATTGAATCTTCTTCTACATTGTTAGTATTCACATCTATTCTCTCCAGATCTACACTCTCTACTGTTCTAACCCATTGTTGTAATTGTGAGGAAGGTCATATACCACTTTAATGACCTAATCTCTAATCCTCGAAGTCTTAGAGTGAATTTCCATTCACTCTATTCTTCCCGTGGACAACACGGTGTGATTTCGGTATTAAACCTAGTATAACCTTCATGATCTTAATTCTACTTGTGTTGTTTGACTCCTAACCTATGCTAGATCAATTCTTAAGTGAATTTTTGACCATTATCTACTATTTTCTTATCTTTAGAATGAATCCCCATTCATCATAGTCTATCCATGAAATCTATAGATCGATTTCTGATTAAGCCTATTATGTGATCCGATAGATTTCTATTCCAATGATCATGTTAGATTCTTAGATCATGCTAGATAGTTTTTTAATACTATTTTAGAATTTTTTCTATTAATTTCGGAGTGTTCTGAACTCGAATGATGAGTTTTCGACTAAAATTGGAGTTTGTTGTCCATACACAGTAGGCTTGGTCACCTGCCTTGGTCGCCCAAGCGACCAATGGAGTCTGTGACAGAAACCTTGCCTTGTTTTGCCTTTGTTTCGTCTCGATCATTAGGGTTTGATCCTTATGTTCTATACTTGTTTGTTTAGAGTAACTTTGGTGATTTTGGATTTACCCTCTGACCTCTTTCTTCGGGGATAAGGAATTGAATATAAGGTGAGTACATTCACGCACAATTGACATAATTACATTCATTGTTTTAATAGAACTTGTATGAATGATTTAACTACTGTTTAAGACTTAATCATTACTGTTAACTGTAGTATGATATCCATGATGTGATTTACATATTTATTATGAATGTGAATTGATGGGATTGTGAGTTGGACTTTGTTATGATATTTATGGAATCATGATGTGATGTGATTGCCTAAGTGTGGTTTTGGATTGGGGAATGCCCTTTTGGCATTTTTGTCAATGGACACCACTGGAGGTGGTATGGGATGCATTCCTATGGTGCCCCTTGGTGCTTTTCGTAACTACTAGTTAACATACCTAGGTTTGGTCTATAAGTGTTTGGCTAGGAAACCCTGTCATATCTGACCCTATCGGAAGGGGTATTGAGGCCGAGTGACTGTGTCAGCAATGGGGATTTGTGGGTGCTCAAGATGGCGGCCAACCCGTGAGAGGATGCAAATCACATTGTGGGGGCCATTCATCGGTAGGGTCGCACACAATAAGCTTGGGCTCGTGGATGTCCAAGAATGCGAGAGGCATGAGGGGACACGAGAGCTTCCCATTTATTATATGTGGTTGACCAATAGGGTTAAGAGCCTATGTAGCTGAGAGGTAGACAATGACTCTAGGGGGAAGGATATTGGAAAGGATTGCGAGAGGCAAGGAATGGAAGCATCTGACTCTTAAGTAGATGTGACTTCATAGATGACTTGCATTGGGCTAGGTTTAACCCTGACACGCGCCAATACTCAGACCAATGGTGGAGTGAGAGAGTGATGACCTAAACCCCAACCATGAAAAGTTCGAGAGGGATGCCCTGACCCAATTACCATGGAGAACCCAAGAGATAGAGATTGTTGAGGGAGGAGTGACTGAGACTACCCAGATGAGCATTGTAATTTATCCCAATGCGTGTTTGCCAATAGAGACCAACATATATAGAGTAGAAGCATACTTGCATACTATTTCGTATCATTTGCATTCATGCCTTGTTCTTGCTCTTGAGATTGTGACTAGTATAATTGCTAATTGTGTTCGAACTACTTGCTGAGTTCTTTTGAGCTCACCCTTCGGGGAACATGTTTTCTTTAGATTGTGTTGTAGGTACTGATGACTGCGAGATCCCAAACTACGAGGCCACGGCATGTGATTCGTATGGTTTTCAATACTGGAGATTACAAATATTATAGTGAAGTATACTCATGATGGCGTTGACTAGGATTAGCCGGATCTTGGAGCTAGAGTGTCCCATGCTAGAGTCGAACTCATTTGAGTCTACACATTGTTTGATGGATATAGATACTCATTATGTTTAGTTTATAGACCTCTTTAACTCTCTTTCAGTTGTAATACGTTATAAATTCAATCTACCTTTCACGTTGACTATAGAATTTATTTCCACTATACTATATACTCTGATTTTGTTTTATTCCTCACTCTGATATTCTTTTCTGACCCTTCTAAGACCCATGCTTGATAGTTTCTTAATTTACTTTAATACAATGATTTGTTCTTGCTCTTGATTATATTATTTTGCTATGTGGGTATATGATCTCCCTAAACTTGATCTTCGGGCTGTGGATCACACCTCTGGATATTTCAGATAGGGCACCGGCTGGGGCGATGTGACAACCTCCCTTTGTGAGGGTACCTATTCAGCTCAAACCCACGGAAGGTACCTATTCAGCTGACCTCCTTAAGGGAAAGTGCCTCTTCAATGGCATCTCCACTCTTTCACCCAGCAATGGGCTTTTTGAATTAGGACCCATGACAAAATGGAGTTTTCAGATCAAGGGCCCACGACCCACATCCCAAGTCATATTGAAATAATAATATTAATTAATATATTTCTATATAACCATGGTTGGGTTTCACTAGGGTTTTGGCTTGGTTCACGTCACACATGGGTTTGCACCTTGAGTGCGATCCTTAACCCCAAAGATATATTATATAGGTCCTTACTATATATAAACTCAATAACTAGCTCCTTTCTACCTAATGTGGGACTAATAGAAATCATAAGATAAAACCACATAAATATATATATTTGAATTAAAATAATGAACATACGATTTAAACATTTTTTCAACAATCCCCCACAATGGTTAAAACTTCAAATACAAAGAATAATGACCCAAGTAGCAATGAACACATTAGACATAGTAGGACACATCGTTGTAGATGTCTTTCAGATATGAATCTACACTAAACTTGATGAAGCACGCTACAGAGTACCGGTGAAGTTTGACTTCTTGAACCTATCCTCTTTCGTGTAGCTGGCTACTCCACCATTCATATCCAACTGGTTGATCTTCTTGACAAGGCCTTTGTAAATAAAAGTAGACATTTTATCGACCTTGTCTTTAAATTTGGTCTCACAGATCTTTAAGGAAATTTGCTTGTGTGTGATTTCAAACAGAAGGCAATGTTACCCTTTATATCTGTTTAGGTCAGCAATAAGTGTGCACCACATCTAACACCCCCACACATTTCATGAGCTATGCTTGATTAAGAGTAAGTCACTCACCCTATTAATGATATGGTGGTACTACTTTACTACATTTATTCAGAATGAGTATAGTAGTACAAACAGGTCATTTAGTGATTTTGTTGCTTACTGTTTGTGAAATTAAAAGTAACCGCAAGCGCACGGTATTGTGTAGCTAACGGGTCGATCTCAAGGAGATATGCCACTTTAGAATTAACTTCTTTGATGATAATGCGAGAATGCAAGGATTAAAATTTGTTAATTACTTAATTAAACTAAACAAACGGTCCTAATCAATACATCTAATGCTATTGAATTTAAACGAAAATTAAAGCAAACATAATCAACGCATAATTAATAAAGGCAGAAAAAAATGCGAATAATAAATAAATAAAAATAAAAGGGAAGTGATCCAAGTGTCAGCTCTGGATCTAGGGAAGGGGAGTATAATTATAATGACTTTGATCGTGGACCCTTTGCCGTAGCTTACAGTTCACCGATCGGGGGAGTGGATATTAAAGAAAAAGAAATTGCAGAAAGAAATAATTAAAGCAATAAAAGGAAAGGGAAACCTTAACCAAAGGGAGGCATGACTGTAGGCATTTCTGATCAAGGACCCAGGGGAAGGGAGAACAATAAATAAATGCAGAAAGTAAATTGCAAAAAGTAAATAACATAAAGTAAATAACAGAGTAATAAATGGAAAAGGAAACCTTAATCAAAGAGAGGCATGACTGTAGGCATCTCTGATCAAGGACCCAGGGGAAGGGAGAACAATAAATAAATGCTGAAAGTAAATCCTAAATTAAGAATATGGAGGGGTAGATAGAAGCGGGAATGGAGGGATGAGAGAAGATTATTGAAGAAGGTTACTTACTTGCGAATTGAACAAACGATTCGAATCTCAACCAACCCTAACAACCAGATCTAGATCTAGAATGATCTTGATCTAAATATGCAATTGCTAGACCCAGAGAAAAATGAATCTTAAAGCTTGAAACTTGAACTTGAAACTTGAAACTTGAATTGCATTACATAGAAAAATTAAACCTAAACATTCAATCAACTTAGAGAGATCAAATGCACAATTCCACCGTTGGATTTGAGGATCAAGAAGTCATGAAGCTCTCCTCAAAAAAGCAGCTCGATCGGACGTCAGATGACCATTCGATGAAGGGCTTGATTAAAATTGAATAGAGACATTCAAAAACGTGATTTTTCCTTCTTCCTTATTTGAATATAATTCTTTTTCCTCTTTTCCTTTCTTTAATCAAATCACAAATAAGAAATATGATATTGAGGTATGACTCTTTCTCCATTTTGACTCTCTCAATAATATCTCTGTAGATTTGACTGATAATTTATAATCTCAGCTGTAGATCAAATTTGCCTTATTTATCTCTTAAATATTTCGGAGTTGGCTCATAATCACATCTCTAGCCCATCATGCTCTAGATCAGGCCCATTTTTGCATTTGAGAATTTGAATGGATCTCTTGACGTGTAAAATTTGCATGATTCATACCCAAAACTCAAAATATTTGCTTAAATATGAAAAGTCCTAAAATCTACAAAAACAACATAAAACCCAAGGTAGCTTCACTCTAAGTGTGTAAAATGCATGCTTTATGCCCTAAGATTTCACACATAAATGTGCTCATTACTTACCCTTTGAACTTAATTTAGGATTTAACCTCTTCACATAGGTTGGGTATCCATCACATGACCTATGTCACAGGTCTTAATCCCATTCCCATAGATGCTTAATTAAAAGCTCTTGTAGGCATAACTTTAGTGAATATATCAGCTAAATTCTTCTCTGATTTCACGTAATCAATTGCAATTGTTCCTTCATCAATATATTGCTTTACAAGATTATGTTGAAGACGTAGGTGTCTTCTTTTCCCATCATATACCAGATTCTTGGCCCTTCTTATAGCTGCTTTACTGTCACAATGAAGCGATATAGGTGGCATTGGTTTGGGCCATAGAGGTATATCTGCAATCATGTTTCTAAGCCATTTAGCTTCACTTCTAGCCTTTTCAAAAGCTATGAATTTTGTTTCCATTGTGGAAGATGTTTCACATGATTGTTTGATTGACTTCTATGGGATTGCTCCTCCACCTAGCATAAACACATATCCACTTGTAACGAGTGTTTTCTTGAATCTGAGATCCAATTAGCATCACAGTGTCCATCCAAAACAGAGCAATTTCCACTATAGTGAAGCCCATATCCTTAAGATACCAAAGTAACCTTTCAATTCCAAGTCAGTGCTCTTTACTTGGATTATGAGTATATTGGCTCAATTTTCCAACTGCCAGAGTGTGAAATCCAGCCCAAACCTAGCTAGGGCACCCTATCTGTTTTGAGTGAAGAAGGACTTGTTTCATGTTAGACCTTGATTTTAGTGTTACTATCTTTGAAAGCCTTAAGGAAGTCATGTCAGACCTTTCCTTAGGGTAGATCCAATGTCATGAAGTGAAGGAAGATGTCTCTGTGGGTCCTCTCTGTAGAAGACATGGTGTTTGACCCGAAACCCATGGATTTTGTTGATGGTGCTCCATACTTGGATGCATTGTCAGTGTTTGGTGAGAAACTGCACCTTGAGGAGGGGAGCTTAGTTGATGGTACCTAATGCACTTCCAAAGATGATTCGAAGGTAATTCTATGACCTAGACTTGTTGATTGACTTGTAGGACAAAGCCCAATCTGTAACAACCCCCGTATAACCCGAGATCTGTATTTCAGGTTCGAGAACCCGAAGGTCTAGTCGGGTAAGTTTGTGGAGTGTCCAGATAGAAGTCCATGATCCATACCCTGAACCCATGGATCTGGATCCTTTGTCTGAAGAGCCTGCCTTGCTTGGTAGTTGGTCTTCGAAAAGACAAGTGTTGTTCGGAGATGTTCGGAATGAAGGTAAGATCTCCCCCATATCTTCTTTAGGGCTAGGTTGTACTTGGATATCAACCCCCTAGCAAAAGCACCCTTGTATGGCAAATTACATGGGGACGGTTGCTAGTGGCGGTCGATCAAACCAAGCGACCGACTGGAGCGACCGCCCGGTCTGTTTTTGGAGTTTTTGCCCTATTTTGCCCCTTGACTTCTATAAAAGGTAACCCTCGTCCAAGTAACGAATATTTTATTCGTGGTTGCTAATTTTGGAGGTTAGACGGCTGCGGGGAAGTTCCGAAAGTGGATCTGAGTTTATGGCACTCACACAAGGACCTAGTACTGTTCTGGAGTACCAGAAGAAGTTTGAAGAATTGTTTTACTTTGCCCCGGCCGCTTTCAAAGGTGATCGTGAGAAGGCAAAGAAGTTCTTCAAAGGTTTGAGGCCGTCATTGAAGACTTACCTGGCGATTCATCCGATTGTGGATTATGCTGAGATGGTTCAGAATGCGAAGAAGGTAGAAGATAATGAGAGAGAGAATTATTTGCTCCAGCGTTCTGTTGCGAACATGAATCATTTGGTTGACCATAACCGGAGATTCTCTAGGCCTGCTCCTTATTCTGCCCCTTCGTTTCAGCCTAGAGGAGCTAGTTCCAAATTTAGCTCTGCCTCGAGCTATGGTTCTAGTAGTGCACCGGTGCGTTTTGTTGCAGGTAGTCAGGGTACTGGATCGATCTAGGCTAACCCTCATCCAGTGGTTAATAACCAGAGACCTGCATATCCTTCTTCAGCAGCTCCTGTGAGTGGTAGGGATTTGATCTACTTTAACTGTGGGAAGCCGGGTCATTATTCTCGTAACTGCACTCAGAAGCCGAATCCTCAGGTGTCAGCTTTGAAGCCTGCTTCGAATGTTCCTCTTGGGAAAGTGTTCAATGTGGTTGGTTCAGAATCTGAGATAGATCATGATGTTGTGACAGGTATTATTTCAGTATCATCTACCTTTGCTTTCGTATTATTTGATACTGGTGCATCTCATTCATTCATAGCATCTTCTTTTGTGAGTTGTATTCCTGTTACACTTGCAAAGTTGGAAAGAGGACTAGTTATTAGTACTCCTACCAGATCTGTTGTTAGATTAGATGAAGTGGTTGAATCTTATTCCGTTGTTATTGCTGGTAGAACCCTAGAAGCCCGTTTGATCAAGTTGGATATGTCTAATTTTGATGTGATACTTGGAATGGATTGGTTATCTAAGTACTGAGCAGTTATCCTTTGCTCGGAAAGGAAGGTACTGTTTCATCCTAAGGATAGTCCTTTTGAGTATTAAGGTAGTCAAGGGAAGTTGAGCAAGAAGATAGTGGTTGTGACTGTGAAAGTCAGGCAGTGGATTAAGGATGTTGGACTTCTTTCCTCTTCCGTGGATGTCTCGGAAGGTGTGAAATAGTTGTCTGATATCGAAGTTGTCAGGGACTTTCCTGATGTTTTCCCTGATGATTTGTCTGGTTTGCCTCCAGAGAGGGAGTTAGAGTTTTCAATTGATCTAATTCCTGGAGCAGCTCCTGTGTCGAAAGCTCCATATCGGATGGCTCTGACTGAGTTGAAGGAACTCCAGATTCAGTTAAATGATTTGTCAAGCAAAGGGTTTATTCAACCCAGTGTTTCGCATTGGGGAGCCCCGGTGTTGTTTGTGAAGAAGAAGGATGGTAGTATGTGAATGTGCATAGACTATCGGGAATTGAACAAGTTGACGATTAAAAATAAATATCCTCTTCCTAGGATGGACGACTTGTTTGATCAGTTGAAAGGTGCCTCTGTGTTCTTGAAGATCGATCTGAGATTTGGGTATCATCAGTTAAGAGTGAAGTCCAGTGATGTCTGCAGGACCGCATTTAGGACTAGATATGGGCATTATGAATTTTGAGTTATGCCTTTTGGTCATACTAATGCCCCGGCAGCATTCATGGATCTGATGAACCGAGTATTTCAGGATGTCTTGGATAAGTTTATCATTGTATTTATTGACGACATTCTGATTTATTCAAAGAGCGAAGAAGAACATGTTGTGCATTTGAGTTTTGCTCTGCAGCGTTTGAGAGAGAAGAAGTTGTTTGCCAAGTTCAGTAAATGTGACTTTTGGTTACCTAAAGTTATGTTCTTAGGTCACATTGTTTCTGTCGACTGTATTAAGGTTGACCCTGCGAAGGTTCAAGCTGTTGTTGATTGGGACCGACATAAGTCAGTCACTGAGATTCTAAATTTTCTTGGTATGGCGGGATATTATAGACGCTTCATTGAGAATTTCTCTAGACTCTCTGTAATATCCAGCCCTATTCTAACCTTGACCTTGACCCGGATCCACTGTTGTATTCAGGTCCGAAGACCCGAAGCGGTGGAAGAAGAGATTTATGGACCATTCTGATTGATGATCATGATTCGGAGACCGAGCCCATGGACATTGACAATGATACCCCTTGCTTAAATGCATTGTCAGTGTTTAAGGAAAGTTTGTGCATCGGAGAAGATTAATATGGTTGATGTACCAAATGACCTCCTGTGCACAATCCGAAGGTATTTCCCGAAACTAGACTTCTTGATTGAATTGTGGAAGAAAACCTCACTCAATTTGACCTTGTATAGCCTTTCAAATCTCTACTTGAAGTTGCTGTTCTAAACCTGAGTTTTCTGCTGGAAATATTTTGGTCGATCCTTTTGGTCGATACCATCGACCAAGGACCAAACCAAAATATCCCAGTCTGCCAAGTTAATGATTCCATGGAATATTCCTTTTCTATTTAATATAACCTCGAGCCTTGAGCCCTTTTGCAATCATTTTCTCACCTGAGAACGTGGGGAGAGCTTCCCAAAGTAGCTCCTTGGTTAGTGTGAAGGGTACCTCATCAAAGACACTTAGTTTATCATTGATTCTTGTTTTCATCTTCCACACTAAGGTATGACTCCTCATTCCACTCTCTACCCTACCATTTTCTACTCTTTTCTATTGTCACCTTGCTGATGAGACATTGGGAACGGTGCTGCAACCTTGCAACCACCACTCCAAGTGCCTACTCATGTTCAATCCATGATTTCCTTAGCTATTCATTGATGCTATGCTTCTATCTCATGCCTAGCATATGTATTCCATGATTTACCTATTAACATCATGCCATTTGATATCAAACTGAGCTATAGAGTGTATTATGTTCATGTTTAACATTGCCATATGATTCCAATCGAATTTCTATTAGTCCCTCTAACTATTGCATGCTATTCCTCATCAATGCAATCAATTCCAACTCATGCCATGATGTTTATCACTTGAACTTGATAGCTCAAATTGGGGCTTTTTAATTAGACCATTGGATTGGGTTAATTCCTTGATTTATAGTGTCCTACTACTGTTGTTAAGTATACCTCCAAGTTTCAGATTGATCCGAACACCGGAAGACTCATTTCGGACCAAAATCCCCAAAATTCGCTATTCTGTCCCAAAGACAATTTTGGTCGATCCTTTTGGTCGATACCATCGACCAAGACCATCGACCAAAGTTGTTGCTAACAGCAACCTTGGTTAGTTTTGACCCAAATGACATCCGATCTTCCCGACTTCTTTTCTAACTTATTATTGATGTTTGTTTAGGGCCTTAACAATTCTATTGGACTATTCTTGGTATTCTCAATTCATCATCAATTCATCCAAGGTAAGGATGGTTATATCCATAAACATATAAGTCATCAAATATTGAACTGTGCTTTATTTAAAGAATGAAATCCCTTAATTTCCTTTCAATCATTATGAGACTGTTACATATGTGTTAGAACAGTAGCACTTAAATCTTTATACTCTTGTTGTGTTACTTTATCATTTTGATTTGCTTATGTTTATAATGATTAGTTTCAATATCTTGATTTGATTACTATTATGAATATGCATTGGATGCATGAGAAATGATGAGATTGGATGTGTGATTGCTTATGTATGACTTGGGATTTGGGGGGTGTCCTACTGACACTTCTGTCCTTGGGCATCGGAGGGAATAGTATGGGATGTTCTCCGATGGTGCCTATTGACACTCTTCCGAGTTATTGGATGACATACATAGGATTGTCTAGTTGTGTGGCTAGGTTCATCCTTGTCGTGTCAGACCCGAATCGGAAGGGCATTGAGACCGAACAACCCGTGGTAGTGTATGGTTGGATGGGCGCCCTAGGCCGGTAGCCAATCCGGTAGGGGACATAAACCATGCTACGGATACCTGAAAGGGGCCATTTATTGGTAGAGTTGCATATGGATAGACTTGGGCTCACGGGCGCTCAAGACCGGTAACCAATCCGTGAGAGGACGTGAGAGCTTCCCGTTTACTATATGTGGATGACCAATAGGGTTGATGAGTCCGAAATCCGGGATTTCGCTGACTCTAGTGTGAAGGATACCGGAAAGGATCGCCGGGGGCGAGGAATGGACGTATCTGAATCTGACTTGACCGATCGAGTAGATGACTTGCATTGGGCTAGGCTTTACTGTGACATGCGCCAGTACTTGACCAAATGGTGATGTGAGAGAGTGGTGACCGATCCCCTTACCACGGCTTTTTGATGACTTTATCGATCTTCCCCGGGCATTCCCAAGATATGGAAATGGGAGAGTGACTGACGACCCAGAGAAGTACGGTGCTATGACTTAAAGCATGTCTACCCTAGAGACTAGCATTCATAGAGTTAGGCTCATATCTGCATCATATGTTCCATATCGCATTGCATTATTATATGTTCTGAATGTGTATGATTTCTAATTATGGAATAACTTCCTTGTTGAGTTCTTCGAACTCATTCCTTTTTGTGCAAATGTTTTAGATTACATTCCAGGTACTGAAGATTACGATGGCACCTCCTATGAGGCGGACTATGATTCCACATACTACCCTCCGGGTAGTGGCGTCGGTGAGGATCCGTATATTGGAGCCGAGGAGGATTACTATCCGCACCAGGGTTAGCCCCATAGTTGTGCGGGAGCGGCAGCGTTGGGTTTACTTCATCCGTACTGTTGAGGAGACTACCATTAGTATAGAAGAAACCCTAGCATAGTGCCCCATTCCCCTGGTGTATTTGTGGAACCTTGGATCTTGTAATTAACTTGTTTTTGGATTATTCTGGTGACACTTGGATATGTAACTAACTTGATTTACTTCTTTTCCGCTGCTCTGAGAGGGTGGCTACCACACCTTCTCACCCTTTATGATTTTGATCACACTCTATTATTATCTATATTCCGCACTCTGATTTAGTTAATCTTATCTTATTCATGATACTTAGTATTAATTGTTTTTACCATTGATTATTACTGTTCATGATTGTGTTGCCGTGTATGTGGAAGGCATGGACCTCAAATCATTGATCCTTGGACTGTGGATCACATCCCGGGTATTCCAAATGGGGTACCGGCTGGGTGGATGTGACACTCTCAGCACCTATGATGAAGCTTACCAGAAAAGGAATCAAGTTTGAGTGGAATGAAGCCTATGAAAAGAGTTTCCAAGAACTCAAGAAAAGGTTGACTAACGCTCCTGTGTTGACGATACCAGATGACTCTGGAGGTTTGACAGTGTATACCGATGCCTCTAAAGTTGGTTTGGGTTGCGTTTTGATGCAGCATTGGAAGGTTGTAGCTTATGCTTCTAGGCAATTGAAGAACTACGAGCATAACAATCCTACTCATGACTTGGAATTGGCAGTTGTGGTTTTTGCTTTGAAGATCTGGCGTCACTATCTTTATGGTGAAAAGATATCGATTTTCACTGACCACAAGAGTCTCAAGTATTTCTTTACTCAAAAGGAGTTGAATATGAGACAGAGAAGATGGCTAGTACTGGTGAAGGACTATGATTGTGATATTCAGTATCATCCAGGAAAGGCTAATGTGCTTGCTGATGCCTTGAGTAGAAAGAGTAATCGAGGAAGTGTGGTTTTGACATCTCTCAGTAAGCCCTTATTGTTCTCTATTGTTAGATTTGGACTTGAGATTTTGTCAGAAGGTTCCGGTGATATTTTGGCAGCTGTGTTAGTTCGACCGAGTTTGAGAGACCGAATTGTTGCTCTAATCGACTGATCCGGAATTGAAGAAGAAGATTGACCTGATCGCTTCGAAGACTAAGGACGTGGAAGATTTCTCCCTAGCCTTTGATGGTGCTCTTGTTTTTAAAGATAGAGTTTGTGTTCCTGTTGTTGAAGATCTCAGAAATGAAATCTTGACTGATGCTCATCAGTCCATCTTTACTATTCATCTCGGAAGTGTGAAGATGTACCAGGATATGAAAGGGTATTCTTGGTGGTCTGGCATGAAGAATGATGTAGAAGACTTCATTGCTAAGTGTGGAACTTGTCAATGTGTGAAAGTTGTTTGGCAGCCTTTGTCCGGCCTTCTGCAACCTCTTCCAGTACCTAGTTGGAAGTGGGAAGACATTGCTATGGACTTTGTCACAGGTCTACCCCGATCTAGTAGAGGGAATGACTCGGTGTGGGTGGTAGTGGACCGATTGACCAAATCGGCACACTTCATTTCGATGAAGATCACCTATTCTATGGACAAGTTGGCCCGACTGTATGTTGATAATGTGGTGAGACTACATGGTGTTCCTGTTAGCATTGTGTCAGATAGAGACCCGAGGTTTACTTCGCGTTTCTGAAATAGTTTGCAGAAAGCTCTGGGTACTCAACTGAATTTGAGTACTGCTCATCATCCTCAAACCGATGGCCAATCGGAAAGGACCATACAGATTTTGGAAGATATGCTTAGAGCGTGTGTCATAGATATGAGTGGTAACTGGGATTACCACCTAGCTTTGGTGGAGTTTGCTTACAATAACAGTTATCAATCTACTATTGGAATGGCCCCGTTTAAAGCTCTGTATGGAAAGACTTGTAGAACTCCTCTATATTGGGATGAAGTTGGGGAAAGGCGTGTTCTTGGCCCTGATCTAATCGAAACCACCGGTACCATGGTGGATATGATTAGAGAAAGGATAAAAACTGCTCAGTCTCGACAGAAGTCTTATGCGGATAAAAGAAGGTCTGACTTTGAGTTTCAAGTTGGAGAGCGTGCGTTTTTGAAAGTTTTTCCGATGAAGGGAGTCATGCGTTTTAATATCAAAGGAAAGCTCAGCCCTAGGTATATTGGTCCCTTTGACATTATTGAAAAAGTTGGACCAGTAGCTTATTGGTTGGCTCTGCCTCCGTCTCTTACTGGTGTGCATGATGTTTTCCATGTGTCCATGCTAAGGCAATGCTTGGCAGGCGCAGAGCAGTTGCTCTAGCACAAACCAGAAGGTTTGAGTGCGGATTTGACGTATGATGAAGAACTGGCTGAGATTTTGGATCAAAAGGATAAGCAGTTGAGAAACCGGACTATTCCTTTGGCGAAGATCAGATGGAAGAATCATTCATTTGAGGAAGCATCTTGGGAGAAAGAAGATGAGATGCGGTCCAAGTATCCTCACCTTTTTGGACCTTCAGGTACGTTGTAATTTCGGGGACAAAATTTCTTTTAAGGAGGGAGGGATGTAACAACCCCTGTATTTCTAACCCGAGATCCGTATTTCAGGTCCGAGAACCCGAAGGTCTAGTTGGGTAAGTTTGTGGAGTGTCCAGATAGAAGTCCATGATCCATACCCTGAACCCATGGATCTGGATCCTTTGTCTGAAGAGCCTGCCTTGCTTGGTAGTTGGTCTTCTGGAAGACAAGTGTTGTTCGAAGATGTCCGGAATGAAGGTAAGATCTCCCCCATCTCTTCTTTAGGGCTAGGTTGTACTTGGATATCAACCCCCTAGCAAAAGCACCCTTGTATGGCAAATTATATGGGGGCGGTTGCTAGTGGCGGTCGATCAAACCAAGCTACCACCTGGAGCAACCGCCCGGTCTGTTTTCAGATTTTTTGCCCTATTTTGCCCCCTGACTTCTATAAAAGGTAACCCTCTTCCAAGTAACGAATATTTTATTCGTGGTTGCTAATTTTGGAGGTTAGACGGCTGCGGGGAAGTTCGAAAGTGGATCTAAAGTGTTGGCAGTGATCTGGAGATCAGTCCTTCCCTTTTTTTGGCTTTCTGAAGTGAGGTAATGGATTCACCCTTCATCCTTTATCTTCTTTGTCTTTTAATTTAGTGTTAACCCATCCCCTCATCATGGTGGTTACCCTCTTTGATCATTGTGACTCTCTTTCCAATCTACTTGAGGTGATTCATCCGAAAATGAAACCCTGCTTTCGTGAAAGGGATAATCCAATCAAGGGGAGAGTTCTTGGTAACCCAATGATGGTAATTGTTAGGATTTCCTTCACCCTTTGACTTTGGGAGTATTAGATTTGAGACTTAGGCCATGATCACTTGAAATCCGGATTGAAAACGGGTGATCAGAAGCCTAGTTTCAGATTGAAACTCTCTGTTTTTGGGGCGGTCACTAGTGGCGGTCGCTCAACTTAAGTGACCGGCTCGAGTGACCGGCTGGTAAACAGTGACCAAATGACTTTTGGTTCTGATTCACTTTGATTCAATTTGATTCAATTAACTCATATAATATTGTAACACTGTGTTTAGGTATACTCTGTTTGAAAAGAAAGTCTTGTAATAGTTAACGGATCTCTTTTTACGGACAGTTTACTTATATGCAGGTAAGGACATTCAATCCTATCTTTTGAATAGACTTGAACATGCTAGTCCAGTGTCTATTAGAATTAGTATTTCTTTATATATATTGCTATAGTCATGTTTTATATACTAATCTTGTTATACTACTGCTGTTTGTCTTGATTACATATATCCAAAGAACGGACTGGGTGTCGTGAGGAGTCATGAGAGCATCCGCCCCAATAATATGTGGATGACCATAGGGTTAAGGAGTGGAGTCCAACAGTGGTAGCCAGTCCGTGAGGATTCTCTCTCCTAGGTTGTGAAGGATACTGAACTGAGTTGGTTGGTGCCATAGGGGATGTATCTAGACTTCATGTAGACATGTTACCAGTATGACCTTGCATTGGATTAGAAACCCCGACATGCGCCAATACTCATTACCAATGGTTGTGGTAAGAGAGTGTTGACTTAACTCCAGCCATGGAAATGAGAGCCAGGTGTGGACTTTCCCTTTTTCCCAGGATCCCTATAGAGGTAACCAGTCCTTGCCGGATCAGAGCGACTAGACCTACCAAGAGGAGGGCTGGTGTATATCTTAAAGCATGTCAACTGTTAGAGACCTGCATAGTTAGAAATCATAGTATCATTCATACTTTGCATTCATTCATATTATTTGTGCATTTTGGCATTGATGAGAATTATGATTGTTTCTTACTGAGTTCTCTAGAACTCACTCCTTTATTTTGTATATTTTTACTAGCCTGCACAGAAGAAGGAATTGTACAGGAAGATGGACTAGTTTCCTATGAAGGAACCATCTCGTATGAAGAGGATGTGGCACCGTCAGTGGGAAATGGAGATAGCCTGTGCGGGAGCTCCTGTGGATGCATGGAGTGCGCTTATCGCACCTATTGATTGTCAGAGACGAAAAGTGGTTAGATAGTTCGCTCAGCGAATGGAGAAGAACTGGAGGACACCCTATCTTGAGATTCATGAAAAACACTATTTAACCTTAGAAAAGAAACTGGAAAGAAATTGATATAACTCTTTTGTTTACTTCCGCTGAACTCGTATTCATTTTTATTTATTATTCTTTCCTTTTATTATTGTTATTGGAGTATTTGGACTCTTGTAATTCTTTAATTCATTTATTGAACATTTATTGCTTTTGATTGTCTATATTTGTATTTATTATTGTTGATAGACTAAAACCGTGGATTCTGTGATGGATCACTCCCACGGGTTGTCGGGTGGGTAACCGAGACTGGCGGGTGGGGTGTGACACAATCCAATTTGACCCCATCTGACCTTCCATTTCCCTGTCTGAAGTTGCTGTTCTTGCATAGTCGACTGAGCCAGTCAACCAACTGGTTTTTAAGTGCGAAAATTGTAATTTTTGGTCTATTTTAATGGCTACTTGAGGGGAACTCGTAGTTGGAACCTAGGCTATTCATTTAAACTCATGAGAACGTGGAGAGAGCCTCCTTAGACCTCTCCTTGGAGGTTATGAAGCATTCCTTCAAGAGTCATTGCCTCTTTACTCAAATCTCTTCACTAAGGTATGTTTTCTCTCATTCTCTCTCTAATCTACTCTCTCCTCTTCCTTTTCCTTGCTGTTGAGACCATGACTAAGGTGTTGCAACCTTGCAACCACCTATTCATGTGTTTCCCCTTTCATTTACATTAGCTCCTTTCAATTCTTGCTATCCTATGCTTCCATTTTTATCCTTAGCATTGCATTTCCATGATTCTTTTCATTTCAACTTGTTCTCTTGACCTAAACTGATTTGTATAAGTATGCTAGGTCTAATTTCTTGTTAGTTTATGATTCTAATCTATTGCTTATCATTCCTTTAGCTGATTCCCCAATGTTCCTTGCTATTGCAATCGATTTCATTTCAATTCTTGATGTTTAACATATATGAACTCGGGTTTCAAATTGGGGGTTTTCAATTGGGCCATTGGATTATGCTAATTCTTGCTAGATAATGTTTTTATACTATTTCTATCAATCCCTCCAAGTTTCAAATCAATCCGAGCCCCGGAAGATTGGTTTTGGACCAAAAATCACTATTCAGCCCCGTTACTATTCATCTGGTCAACTGCTTGGTCGATTGAGTCAGTCGACCAATTGAGTACAACAACCTTGTATTTGCTTGATTTGCTCCATTTGAACTCCGATTTGATTGATTCCTTCTCTGATGTTGCACATATGTTTGTGTAGGGTGCAAGTACTAAGTTGGGGACTATTCTAAGTGATCTTTGGGATTAGTTTCGACTTGATTAAGGTAAGGACGGTTATACCCATATAACATAGACTATGTGATTATTACACTGATGTTGACAACTTAGTAGGCTTAGCTTATTGGTTGTATTTGGACATCATATGACTACTGTAGGTACTTTATGACAGTAGTATCATGTTATATACTCTTGCTTATCTAGATTATTATTTCTTGTCAATATCATATATGATTGATCATGTGATGTTATTACTTATCTTTCAATATGATGAAGTATCATGGATGTATGATATGATGAAACTGAGTATGTGATTGGATAAGTATGATTTGGGATTGGGGAATGTCCTTTTGACATTTCTATCCTTGGACATCAGAGGGAATAGTATGGGATGTTCTCCGAAGATGCCCATCAACGCTTTCCCAGATTATTGGATGACATACATAGGACTTGTCTAGATGTGTTTGTTAGGATGTCCTTGTCATATCAAACCCGAATTGAAAGGGCATTGAGACTGAACGACCCGTGGTAGTAGTGTGATTTGATGGGTGCTCAAGACCGGTGAGTTATATCCATGAGAGGACATAAATCACATTGCGGATACCCGAAAGGGGCTATAGGGTTGCAAATAGTTAGACTTGGGCTCATGGGCAGCTCGAGACCGGTGAGTTATATCTGGGAGAGGACGTGAGAGCTTCCCGTCTACTATTTGTGGATGACCAATAGGGTTGGTGAGTCCGGTGAGTTAAATCCGTCGACTCTAATGTGAAGGATACCGGAAAGGATCCCGGGATGGGAGGAATGGATGTATCCGGATCTGACATGATACGACTAAGTAGATGACTTGCATTGGGCTAGGCTTTACCTTGACATGCGCCAATACTTATACCAATGGTGATGTGAGAGAACGGTGACTCAAACCCCAGCCATGGATTGTCCCGAGGGATGCAAGACCCAATTACCACCGGAGAACCCAAGATACCGAGATGGTTGAGGGAAGAGTGATTTGAGACCTACCCAAAGAAGTATGGTGCTATGACTTAAAGCATGTCTACCATAGAGATTAGCATATATAGAGTTAGCTTCATACTTGCATTGTTTGTTTCATATCATCTTGCATCATGCTATGCTTTGTATCATGTATTTGTGTTATTATGGAATAACTGTCTTGTTGAGTTCTTTTGAACTCACTCCTTTTTGCAACATCTTTTGCTAGACTTATCTACAGGTACTACTACTGTTGACTATGATGGTCAACACTATGAAGATCAAATTGATGACTCATACACTACTGATTGTGTTGGTGCAGACTATCAGTACAAGATTGACATTTGTCAGGAGCAGATTCGGCCTTGTCTAGTTTCATATGATTATGCTATTGAGGAAACATTGTATAAGTTAGAAGAAACTATAACTTAGTTGCTTACCTTTTTCTTTCCCTTCTTTTGAGAACTGGTTGTAACCTTTACTTTATTTCGATCTACCTTCCGTTGTCATTGTAGAATGGGTTTCCCCCTTCATTTCGTACTTTGACTATTTATTCTATTGGTATCTTTTCCGTACTTTGATGTTCTTTTGTGATCCTTCTGTGATCCTTTGTTGACTTTTATCATTAAATTACTTGAATACAAAGATTTTTTTCTTCCTTTTTGATTATATTATTGTGCTAAGTGGTTATGATCGTTCCTAAACTGAATCGTCGGGACCGTCGATCACTTTCGCCGGTAATCCAGATAGGGTACCCCCTGGGTGGATTTTGCGGGATGTGACATAAAGCAATATCTGGCCTAGTACAATTTATTAGATAAGTCACAAATCCAATAATCTATAAGTATCTCTTCTAAATTTACTAGTTCTCCAACATTTTTCTGAAAATTATTTTCCATAGTTTAAGGTGTTTTGAATGAACTAGAATCATAAAAACTAAACCTCTTAAGCACATTTTCCACATAATGAGCTTAAGAGAGTATAGTTTCCCTTTCTTTTCTGATGATTCTAATTCCGAGAATTACATTAACGGTGCCTAAGTCTTTTGTATCAATAAAGACAACAACAATTTCTTAGTTTGATTAACTATTTCTAGGCTAGTTCCCATTATCAACATTTCATCTATATAAAGTAGAATAAAAATACCTTTCCCTTGATGAAACTTACTATATAAGCACCTTTCAGCATCATTGACACTAAACCCTTCGAACTAAGAGCATAATCAAATTTCTCATACCATTGCTTGGGTGCTTGCTTTAACCCATACAATGACTTGACTAAGTTACAAACCTTATTAGGTTGACTAGGGGATACGTAACCTTCTGATTGTCTTATGTAGATCTCTTCCTCCAATTCTCCATTTAGAAATGTTGTTTTTACATCCATTTGGTGTATCACCAAATTTTAGATAGATGCAATCGCCAAAAAAACTCTCATAGTGGTCATTCTTGCAATAGGTGGAAAGGTATCAAAGTAATCTATGTCCTTCTTTTGCTTAAAACCTTTGACTACAAGTCTAGCTTTGAACTTATCTAAGGAACCATCAGGTTTCAATTTCTTTTGAAATATCCACTTGTTTTCTAACACCTTTGAACCTTGAGGAAGATCTACCAATTCCCAAGTGTGGTTAGCTATAATGGAATCTAGTTCACTCTTTATAGCTTCCTTCTAAAAGACAGCATTCGGTGAAGTAATTGCTTCATCATATGTGAGAGGGTCACTGTTTATAAGATATACTATCCACTCATTAGATGAAAATTTAGCTATCCTTTGACTTTTTACTTTTATGTATAGGATCTTCATATACACTTGGAGTCGATATTAGCTCATTTCCACTGTCTTGTGTCAATTCTTGAGATAAATCAGTGGTTGTAGCCGAATCATTTCCATGGTTCATACTATTACTTCCAAACTCACTATCAAGCCTATTAAATTTGGAAGGAAATATTTTTTTCAAATAATTCAGTATCCCTTGTCACAATTATTGAATTTTCCTCACAAATATCTTCAATTGTTCTTATAACCATGCAACAATATGCAAAGAGCTACGCACTACATATCCTAAAAAACACACAATCAATAGTTTTAGGACCAATTCTTTGCTTCTTAAGTTCTGGAATTGCCACTTTGACCAAACAACCCCATGTTCTCTAATGTTTAACACTAAGTTTTCTTGAATACCATTTTTCATATGATATCATTTCAGTCTTTTTTTGGAGAATTTTGTTTAAATATAACACGAGGTTAATATTGCATCCCCCCATAAGTTAAGAGTTAGGCTAGAATTGATCAACATTGCATTCATCATTTCCTTTAATAAACGATTTTTTCATTTTACTATCCCATTAGATTCTGGCTAATACGAGGCAATGGTTTCATTAATACTACTCACCTTTGAACTACTCAATTTTGTCAAAATTTGAGTTTCCTGTTGTTGGTTGCAAAGCTTGTAGAGATGGAAGATGAGTGCTATTCTCAGTAACTTTCTCAGGTGCACTTGTGTTTGCAGAGTCCTTGTTGGTCTCTTTTCCAATGGTTGTGTTGACTACTTTGGTGGTGTCATCAGTAGCCATAGTAGGACAAAAATACCTTAAAGAACACCCCAATTTGTACAATACGGGTACCAAATGTGTTTTCACCCCCAAGATCAGTTATCCCAAATCTTTTAGGTTGCACCTTAGAAAGATTACTTCAGGTGTAATCAGGTCGTTATCACTACTTACAGAAAGACAACTAGAAGAGAGAGAGAGAGAGAGAGAGAGAGAGAGAGAGAGAGAGAGAGAGAGAGAGAGAGAGAGAGAGAGAGAGAGAGAGAGAGAGAGAGAGAGAGAGAGAGAGAGAGAGAGAGAGAGAGAGAGAGAGAGAGAGAGAGTTCATATATTGAAACTGAGCTCGAAAATGGGTTTATATAGAGCCCCAAAGGCTGTGGGTGAAAGGGTAAGGTCACCTCCCTTTGTGAGGTTATCTATTCAGCTCAACTCCCTACAAGAATGTACCTATTTAGCTGACCTCCTTAAGGGAAAGTACCTCTTCAATGGCATCTCCACTCTTTCACCTACCAATGGGCTTTTTGGATTAGGGCCCATGACCAAATGGGCTTTCCGGATCAAGGCCCATGACCCACGTCCCAAGTCATATTGAAATATTAATATTAATTAATATATAGCTATATAACCATGGTTGGGTTACATTAGGGTTTTGGCTTGGTTCATGTCACACATGGGTTCGCACCTTGAGTGCAATCCTTAACCCCACTGACATATTATATAGGTCCTTCCTTTATATGAACTCAATATAGCTAGCTCCTTTCTGCCCAATGTGGGACTAATAGAAATAAATAAATAAATAAATAAATAAAATATATATATATATATATATATATATATATATATATATATATATATATATATATATATATATATATATATATATATATATATATATATATATATATATATATATATATATATATATATATATATATATATATATATATATATATATATATATATATATATATATATATATATGAATTAAAATAACGTACATAAGATTTAAACATTTTTTTCAACAAAGAGTAGGGAAGTAAGAAGGGGTGAAAGAAAATGTCAAGCATAGACAAAGAAACACAAAAGATAAGAGAAATGAACATAATCAAATGAACCGTCACACCTAGCATATATAAGGAGAGTGATAAAGGGGGTAAAACATTAATGTTGAAAGTCAGCCAGCTAAAAAGGAGCTTCTTAGTACCGATAGGACTCATATCTAGTCAATTTCTGACAATCCATTTCATTGTAGATGTGTGACAAGTGTCTTAACATCGTATCCAAAGATTGAGATCCATTTATAAGTCACATCAAATTTTTTTTTAAATTTAATCACAATCTTTTGATGTGACTTGCAAATAAACATCAACCCTTTGATGTGATATTATGACACATGTCACACATCCACAAAGAAATGAATTATCCATTTCCTTGTCAAAAATGAACTGGATAAATTGAGGTATTTGAGTCATACTCAACTTATGTTGAGATACTCAAGTTATACCCAACTTATTGTTGAGGTATTTAAGTCATACCCAGCTTATGTTCTAATATGGACCATCAGATTAATTACGATCTAACGGTGTAATGGGCCTTTGTGGGAGAGTCCAATTACCAATAAAACTCAATGTGGTTTATAAATACTAGCTGGAAGCAACGGTCTGGGTATTCCAATCTAGATACTCAGGGTGTATGTTTTGAGAATTGCAGAAGGTTTGAGACTTTGCTTTCTTAAATCAAAGCAAAAGTCTTGTCAGAATATTTTGTCAGATGACATCGCCTCTCTTGTTTTGTTCTCAGCAAAACCTATTCAACTTAGATTGTAAAACCAGATGGTTATAAATTGCCTTGAAGGAGGTAAAGTTGGACTTTTTACTTTATTGTCAGAAGGTCAAGGAAGCAAAGCAATATATCTTATTGATTTGTTTTAATTTTGAAAAGAAAAGTAAGATTTGACATGCTTTAACCTTTTTGATGATGGTTATTTTATAAGTCACCTTGTTCTTTTTAAGCCGTACATCATAATTGCTCTTCGGGTTTTTTATGGCAAGTTTTGATGATGGTTGTTTTGTAATTCAATAGTTTATAGAATTTCCATTATGTTCCGAGTGATTCTATATGCTAGTTCGAGATTTGAGAATTGCATTAACACTCGTTTGATTTATGGAAATTTGTGAACTCTATCAAAATTAGACGATGTTTATTTTTCCATTTCTTTGGTGAAAGGGTAATTCTTATTATATGTATCTTATTTGATTAACTGTATTTATTATGTCCAGGATTATAGTGGATGTTGTTCCAATTGATATGGTCAAACTATAGACCTTTACTGGATCTGAGTTTAATACTTGGAATAGAAAGACACAATTTGGATTAAAGTTTTTGAATGTGTTTTATACGGTACAAACCTCTTTTGAAGATACTGTTGAGAAAATCGATGAATTACAATGGACAAGAGATGATGATTTCTGCAGAGACTATTTGTTGAATGTCCTGTCAGATAGACTTGCATAAACCTATAGCAGGTTTGAAAGTGCTAAAGAAATATGGGACAACCTAGATGCTCAATATAAGGAGGAAGAATTATCCAGAAATCATCTAGTGGACAAATTCATGGACTTCAAATTTGTTGAAGACAAAGAAATACTCTCTCAAGTTACAGATCTTGAAAACCTAAGATCCAAATCAGTTACAAAACAAATAAATGTTTGTGATCAATTTCTTATTGGGGCAATTATTTATAAGTTACCATCGACCTGACACTCATTTAAGACTGAGATGTATAGGAAAAAGGTACAGGTGGGGTTGGATGATCTCAAATGGTTCATACGAATCGAAGATGAGAATAGACTTAGAAATAACTTGGAGATGGTGAATAGACAAAAATCTGTTGTGAATATGGTCACTCATCCCAAGCATAATTCTAAGCAAACCAAGCCACACAAAAGTGAACCTAAGAAGTTGGAGGCCAAAGAGACTATCTTAAACAAAAAGAAGGGCAAGTGCCACAATTGTGAAAAATGGGGACATTATGCGGTTGACGATAGACTACCAAAAAGGAGTGATGGACACACTAAAAAGAAAGAAGTCAACATGATGACTGATATTATTGAGCCCAGACACTTTGTAGCCATAGTGGGCGCAAAGGAGGTCAAGACCAATACTTCTTCAAATTGGTGGTTGGACTTAGGAGCTACATGTCATGTTTGCCACAATAAGAACTTGCTGACTGATAGTATCAAGGTTTCAAAGACTGTACCAGTTACGAATGGAGGATCAGCCATGGTAACCCGAGAGAGGAATTGTAAATCTGACTCTATATTAAGGTAAGAGACTAACTTTAAAAGATGTTAAAGTAGTTCCTAATTTAGAAAAGAATTTAATTTCACTTAGCCTTTTATGCAATGCTGGCATGTGAATTTCTTTTCATAGTGGTAGTGTAACTTTAACTGTTAACTGTCACTATTTTGGTCGTGCTTATCTAATTAATGGTATGTATAGATTAAGTTTAGAAAATGAGACCATAAACCATACTAGTTCAAGTTTAATTGATCCTAATACATTGCATTGTAGATTGGGATATGTGAATTATAGGAAGATGGTCCAGTTTTCCAAAACTTATAACAATCCATTAGATACATCTAATGGTTTTAACAGATGTGAAGTGTGTGCCCAAACAAAAATTACTAGAAAAACCTTTCCGTCAGGTTTCTAGAAGCACACAACTTTTAGAATTAATACACTATAATATTTGTGATTTTAAGAATTTCACAACTCGAGGAGGACGGAAGTATTTTATTACTTTTATAGACGATTTCTCTAGATATTGTCATATTTATCTGTTAAAATCAAAATATGAAGCATTGAAAAATTCAAAATTTTTAAGAGTAGAGTTGAAAATCAGTTAAATTTGAAAATTAAACGACTTAGAAGTGATAGAGGAGGTGATTATTAGAGTTCAAGACTTTTTGTGCCTCTGAGGGTATAAATTTTGAAACTACTGCACCTTACTCACCCTAATCAAATGGCATAGTTGAACGTAAAAACAAGACGTTAACAGAAAATGTTAAACTCTATGTTGTTGATTGCTGGCATGCCTTCTTGTTATTGGGGAGAAGCAGCATTAACTGCAAATTACATTCTAAATAGGTTATCACACTCAAAATTGACTGAGACTCTATATGAACTATGACATAAACATCCTTGTAGAATTGACCTCTTAAAGACTGGGTTTGTATTGCTTATGTAAGGTTACAAGACCCAAAAAGACCAAAGGTGAGACCTAGAACAAACATTTGTGTATACCTAGGATGTGCAGAAGATAGTGCTGCAGACCGGTTCTTGGATCTATCAACCAATGTGGTGATAGAATCTAGGGATGCAGTGTTCTTTGAAGATAAGTTTCTTTGAGATCAAGGCATGACCTTACCAGGTCTAACAGAAATGGTTGCGGAATCAATTATGGAATTTGAACCAATTACTTTTGACAATAATCCCAGTTTGATCCTTGAGTCAGAACCTAGGCGTACTTCCAAAAGAGAAAGAGTACCCAAAATTTTTGGTGAGGATTATGTAACCTACCATTTAGAGAATGGTCCATCTACCTATAAAGAAGTAATGAGATCTAGGGATTCTTTACTATGGACAGAGGCAACTGATGATGAGATGCACTCTCTACAACAAAATAACACATGGACTTTAGTTGATTTATCTAAAGGTGCCAAGTGTGTAGGTTGTAAATGGGTATTGAAGCATAAACTAAATCTTGATAGATCTGTAACTCGGTATAAAACACGTTTAGTAGCTAAGGGCTATACTTAAGTCAGCGGGGTGGATTACTTTGATATCTACTCACCGGTCTGCCATCTAGCCACGATTAGAATTCTTCTTGCTTTAACATCTATTGAGCACTATGTTGTGCATCAAATGGATGTAAAAACCAACATTTCTCAATGTCATGAAAGGTCTTGAACATAAAGTTTGTAAACTAAACAAATCTTTATATGGTCTGAAACAAGCACCTAAATTATGGCATAAAATTTTTGACAAAACAGTAAAGAGCTTTGGATTTCAAACAAGTAATTTTGATAAATGCCTTTACTATAAGTCTGTGTTGAATAAGGTTGTAATTATTTGCTTGTATGTAAACGACATGCTGATTCTTGGTTCTGATCATTCTGTAGTGAGTGACATTAAAGAAACATTAGCTAAAGAATTTGACATGACGGATCTTAGTGTTGTAGACACCATTCTTGGCGTGAAAGTAAGTTTTTCTGGGCAATGAATTACCCTTAGTTAATCTAGTTATATCGAAAAATTACTTTCTAGATGGGGATACAGTGGATGCAAACCGGTAGAGACACCGTATGATTATAACAAAAAGCTTGTACTAAATAATGGTAAAGCTGTGAATCAGTCAAAAGATTCTAAATTGATTAGTAGTCTCATGTATGCAATAAGTTGCACTAGGCCAGACATAGCCTATATAGTAGGCATGCTGAATCGCTTGACATGTAATCCTAGTACAGAGCATTGGACTGCCCTTGAAAGGTTAATGAGATATCTTAAGGGTACTACAAACTATAACCTCTGCTATACTGGACATCCTCCAATCTTGGAAGGATATTCTGATGCATCATGGTGCTCAGATATAGGAAACTACAAATCCACTAGTGGTTATATTTTACACTAGGTGGAGCAGCTATTGTGTGGAAATCTAAGAGACAGACTTGCATGGCTCTGAGCTCTATGGAATCAGAATTATATGCTCTAGCCTCAACATGGAATGAGGCAGAGTGGCTATGAGATTTGATCCTGGATATTCCATTGGTTAACTTTGAAGGTAACCTCTTTGAGTTTATTTTGTGATAATCAAGCAACGACAAGCAATGACAATGATAGCTAATAACTCACTCTATTATAGTAAGAGGAGACAAATTAGGCTAACACAGGCCATGCTAAATTATCTAATTGAACAATAAGTGATTTCTTTGATTGATGTAAGATCAAAGAAAAACATGACAGATGCCCTTACAAAGGGATTAGATAAAGATCGAACATTCAAAATTGTGGGAGAAATGGGGATAAAGACCATATAGGTAGGTCTTAATCCAAAATTCTATGTTATTTTGAATTGTTTCAAATATGAACTAGCCATTGTTAGCATTCATGACAATATAAATATTTCAGATAATCTAGTAAGATTGTGGAGTATAAAGCTTTGTGAAGTCATTCCATATTGATGATGTAGCAACCTTTATATGAAGCTTGATTACTTTATTATTTCAAACAAGAAATATGTAAATTATTAATATGTTTCAATGATGTTATTGTTATCTTTATATCATTCCACATCTGATGATATGTCTTCCATAGAAAGATTTGTTATTCCAATTTTGATGATACAACCGACAACTATGTTGAATAAGATAATTATAACATTCCAAATAGAAACATGAAATGGTTCTTTGTAAAAGAAATCATTTAGATCTTGTTCTTGTATAGAAACTTGATGAAAATGCAAATGTTTTTTCAGTCATTATGTGGAAATGTACTAAGTTCTTTTGGTAGAACTATATATATATTGTCTAAATGATTGGATTCATATTCTTATAAAATTCATTGACAATTTACAGGAAATGATGAAAATAGAGGAGAGCATCTTAATCTGGAGCTCGATGAGGATGATTTACTTAATGAGTAAAATTGTTCAAGGCTACAAGAAACTATTAATGTCCATACAAATTAAACAGTTTATATAGAACCTTAATCTGGTTTTATTTTGTTTAGATTTATCCTAAAACTAGTGATTCTGGTTTAAAGTATTCATTTGAATTTAATTGGATATTATTCAATTTTGGAAAGTAATGAATGATTTTGTATTGAGTTTGAACACTACATTTCTAGGACTAATGCTAGAACCATATGTAGAACATAGGAGGAGATTGTTGAGCTATTTGAGTCATACCCAACTTATGTTGAGGTACTCAAGTTATACCTAACTTATTGTTGAGGTATTTAATTCATACGCAACTTATGTTCTAATATGGACCATCAGATTAGTTACGATCTAACGGTGTAATGGGCCTTTGTGGGAGAGTCCAATTACCAATAGAACTCAGTATGATTCTATAAATACTAGCTAGAAGCAACGGTCTGGGTATTCCAATCTGGATACTCAGGGCGTAATGCTTTAAGCAACCTCATGCTTAAACCCTAATCCTAACATAAATTTCTAATACCAATATGGGGAGGCGGTTCAAGCATTGGGGGTCTCCAAGTGGGCCTGAGAGGAGGAGAACGGAATATAGATGAAGAGTTAGCACAAGCCACTGATGCCATGCTTAGCTAGATTAGACAGACAGAGAGAAAAGATTCTGATAGAGAGAATGAGGAAGGAGGCTAGAGAGTCATGCGGAAAGCTCTAGACTCCGCCTAGCCAACTGCTCTTTTTTAATGAAAAAAAAAGGGTTTGGTGTAGCTAGAAAGACTTTGATAGCAGAATGACAAGGATTTGCTTCTTCTTCTTTAATTTAATTTTAATTTTCTTTATTTTTCCATGGTCGTAAAAGTGGAAATGGATTGGTCTAACTAGAAAGACTTACATCATAGTAGGAGACCTACAATGATCTAATCTGGTTCTTGTGATTTATCGAAGATTGACTCAGTTATAAATTATTCTTCAGAGTGAAAATTATGTATAATTTGAAAATCAGACAAAGACCTAATAGCTTTCAATTCTTTTGAGTAAAATAATTTGTTCATCGTTTATCTCTCTTTCTTTCTTCTTCTTCTATTTTATTTTATTTTATTTTATTTTATTATTTTTTTTTTTGTGTGTGTAAAATTTACTAGGGGACTTTAAATTCATTGAGGTGGGATACTGGGATTGTTTCTTTATTTGTTTTAAAGTAAGCTTTTACTTGCAAGTTTACCTATTATAAATGAAATATTTTATATATTAAAATATTCTTCAACTCTTTTTGTCAAGAAAAAAAAAAAATTGAACCACATGGTCCACATCTTGTGATATAAACTTTATATTTAATTAATTAATTATTATTGTTATTATTTTTTTGGTTTGATGCCAAATTTCACCTGAAAATTTCTTTGTGGTAAATACGTCTCATTTACCATAATCTGGCTCTTCTTGGACAATCCATCCTATAAAGGTTTTCAATTAGTGTTGGCACATTATAGTTTTATTTTTATAAATAAGAAAATCTCCAAACCAAAGAACTTTTGTCAAAGAATAGGGAGAATCATTCTTCATTATGCACAAGTTTACAAAACTTACCAAAAAAGTTTACAAATAGGTAGATGAGGGTAAAAAGTCAACACAGTTATAAAATCTATTTTTTCTCTTTTATCCTGCTCACATTATTTACTAATAATTTTTATTTTGCACCAAACTATTTTCATTCCATAATTTAATTTTGACAATCACCAAACCATTTTTCATTCTTGACCAACAATGAATTCTTGTACTTATTTATTTTAAATATGCATAATAGAGAATGAGAATTGATACCAAAAAGGACGACCTTGACATACCAAGAAACAAATAGTAAAATAATCATAATTCATATTGTTGATTTATATTTACTAAAAATATCCTACATGCTAAGTAAAGCTATGTTGGGCTAAGTCAAACATTCAACCTCAATCTAAATTTAACCAATTTAGAGGATTAGGCCAACCCTTGTTCAGATTAAGATAGATTGAGGCCATTAAGGGCAAACTTGTATCCCTTCCTTGTACTTTGTTGTTGTGAATGTGCTACCCAGTAGAAGAAAACGATATAGTGTTTAACACCAGGCATTAAATTTTATAACTACGGTGAGACTTGTTGTTCTTAATCTCAAGGAGATTTGAAATCGTAACTTCATGCCATGAGACATGGATTACAACTCGGTACATAAAATCTTTATATTTATTGAGGGGACGACCTACATAAAATGAAGTCGAATCAAATTAGAACTCGGTGTGGCAACTCGAAACGAGTTGGAATCAAATATAAACTCGGTGTGCTAACTCAGAAACACACATGCACGACTAATGGCTTAGTCATGGCAAACCACGTGTGCTACTGGACTCTCATTAGATGCCCACGTACGTACCCAATTCCACCTCGACTTTGGCCATATTACTCTACCAACGCTCAAATCTTCTTGTTTCTTTGCTGCATCAAGAAACGGAGATTCTTCTTCTAATTAACAGAGCAGAGCAGAAATGGGTCAAGGAGAGGAAGTGAAGACCAGAGACGAACCAAAAGTTGACATTCTGGTCTTTCTCTCCTCTCTCTCACTTTCTTGTTTAAGTTCTAATGGCTTCTTTCATTTCCTGTTTCTCTTTGATAGTAAACGGTTATGATTCTTGTTTAAGAAGGTTAATATGGCGCCGGATTGGATTTGGGTGTGTTGCAGGAAAGAGGAGAAATATTCTTCTTTTACAGGCCAAAGGTGGATAAAGAAGAGGCTCACAGTGCCGACGATGTACAGAGGTTGTACGTTGTTCTTCGGCCGGAATCCGGCAAAAGAGCAGTGGAAGAGAAGCAGTCTCCAGATTCTGGCAAGGAAGGGTCCAAGAAAGAAGCTGGTGAGGGTGCAAGTGGTTCCAACCAGAAGGGCAGCGAAGGTGGCCATGGCAGCCAGGTGCTTTTCTAAGCTCTTTCAGAATTTGGTGCGGCGGTTCGCTTCGGTTTGATTTTGGTGCGAGTTGTAGGGTAATCGAAACCTGTTATGAGGAGTTTCTACTTTTGATTTGGTTCGGTCTGTGTTTTTATTGCCTATTCATTTTGAGGTTTGGTTTGGTTCGGTTCCGGTTCTGGCCGATTCTGTCTTAATATTGGCTCCTTACTTACAAACCGTGCTGAAAGGGAAAATCTATTAAAACAGAAACCAGAGCTAGATTGGATGGGCATGCATGGGGGCTGCTTGTTAGGAATAGCTTCTAATGCTGAGCCAAACCTGCAAAATGATTTTGATTTCTTGAAAAACCAAGATTTAACCAGAATTTGGGCCCTTCTCGGCCAAAACTTGAACCATGGTCTTTTAAGTGTTGGATTCCATCTAGATGCTTAGACATCCATTCATGCGTGGTTATGCTCTGAAGTTCTCTTTGAACTATTTCTGCTGGCGGCTTCCAACGCCTTTTTTCATTCAAAACTCTCCAGTATCCCTGATGAACATTACTCTTGAGAATCTGATATAAGTTTTCATTTGTCCAAGAGAAGAAAATGTAAGCTTATGCTACGTAGAAGTTGAACCGTGTTATCACTATTGTTTGACCATCGAGGTTTAAGCACATTAACCAGTTTGACTTATTTTTTTGCTTATATGGCGCAAACTGGTAAGTGGTAAGCTATAAAAACAACAAAGAATCCAGAAAATAGAAGATCAAAATTTAACCTCATGGCAGCCTTATGGTTTTTATCTTCTTCTTAGGTTTCTAGTTTACTTTTCTCATTTTTCTGTTTGGCAATTTGAAGGAAGTAAATATAGAGAAGGAACCCTTGTTGAGGTTCATAGTGATGGGTAAGAAAAGCCTTCCGGATCCAGCCAAGAAGAGTAGACCTTACTGGGGATTTGTTGAATTGGTGACGACAAAGACAGAAGATGTGAAAACTGCTCTCAAAGGAGGTACAGTCTTTGATCCTCACAACGTTTTGTTTTTCTTCTCTCATTTTATTTTCTCAGCCCAGTGGACTGAACCCAAAGCTGAACGAAAATCATGTTTTCTTCTCCACTGTAGAGGAATATGATACTGCAACAAGAGGACACAGACACAAGCCTCCTGCAAGAGCATTGGGTGAAGGAGTATATAGGATCATAAAGCACAGTTCAGGCAAGAAGGTGCATACCCATTTAATCTACAAGCTTGAATTCCCACCTGAAAGTTCCCAAAATGAACCCCAAGAGTCGCTTAATGTGAAGCATGAAGGGTCTTATCTCATACAGATAAAGAACCCAGATCAGCATGGTAAATCCCAGTTCAGTGGACTTCAAAACAAACGAAAAGCTCTTTTTCCTGCACATCTTCAGGGCCAGTTTGGACAGTTAAGATATAGTTCGGCAGAACCACCAGACTTTCTGAATTATGAAGGCTGTGAATTCTTGCTTATATCAGCTTCTGATGACATTGAAGAAGAGTTGGGTTTAGAACTCAAACCAGAAGGAGAACCAGATCCAGCTTGTTCAGATTTGCTGAAGACTTTTGGAGAAACTGGATCTTCTAGTCCCCTTCTAAAAGGTACCTGGGTTTGAACCAAAAGCTCTCTTTTTGACGAGAAAGGGCAACATTTTGAAGTATCAAGAACATAGTAACTGTTCATCAAAGTTGTCTTCTTCAACTTTATGGTTCTGAAAAAGTTATATTGTAATATATAGGTAGTCTGAACAAGTGAATATTGTTGTAGACTAGAGTAGTTTCTGGGTTTCTTTTGTCATGTATATAACTGGTCCTTTCTTCTTGTTTGTTGAGTTGTTGCAGAGTTGTGCTTGTCTTCTAATCCTAAGCCTTTTATTTTTCAACTTATTATTTTCCCTGAATTATGCAGATTTAGCACCCTGGGTGTTGTGCAATCTGCAGTCGATATCAAAATTTCAATTCAACAGTTCATTTTGTTGTGTGTGAAATTTGTTGTGAAATGGACCGTCGAGATCGAAATCTTGATCGTTTGCAACACATAATGCGCAGCACTGAAGTTGATTGGGCCGAGCAAATTATGCAAATGCGTTACGTGTTAGAATGAACACATAAATACTGAACAAAAACAAAAACAAAATAGATAAGAACAGAAACAAAATAGATCAGAAGATAAACGTAAATATTTGACATGGTTGATATACAAATATGATGTGCTATTTTCATCGGTGAAACTTGGGGAAGATTTATTTTTATAATGGAGACCTTCCAAAGAACACGCTAAAAATTGCATTAGAAGCTTTCTCCACAACCCAAATCTCCTTACGATTTTAGGTGGGTCCTAGTGGTTCAAACTCTTCACTTCTATTACAGATTGTCAAAACATTATCATCAAATCAAAATATGTCGAGAAGTTATATTTTAAACTGGGTACAAGAATTTGAGGAATGGAATGACTTATTATGACCTTAAAAGAAACAAGAAATCTTGATCAGTGGTTGAGCCACCAATTATTCAACGCGACATCTAACACCTCGATGGTCAAAACCACCAAATTTGCAGTTAAGAATACCAAGATTCATGGAATTCCAAGGCTTCCATCTCTAAAACCACGTCAACCTTCAAGATTACCGGGATATATGCACTGCATGTCAAAATGCAATGGATAATCGATTAATCTCCACGAGTAAGTGAATAACACTACTTTCCTGTAAGAACTGCAAGAACAGTATTATGGATGTAAAAACAAATGTAAGCCTCCAAGAAATGTTGCTGTTTTGCCCTACAACAGTCCTTTGTCAGTTTCGCATGAGAAGAAGGTTAATGGAAATCATGGATTAATTCAATGGTGTGATGTTATCGATATTAGTATCCAACTCATGCGGCTTCCGTAGTGGAGTGCTTTTCTGTAGGAGCTGCGAGTATTCATGGAACCAGTCGGACCATCTTCATCGTCATCTTCTATCCTTCAAATAACAGAAGGAATGTGTGTCAAGCATCCTTGTTCTGGTTCCGAACAAAACTTCGCCATTTCTCATAGATCAAATCCACCAAACTTGAGAAGCCATCTCCCCCAACTCTTTGAATGGTTTGGTGACATCCAGTGCCAAACAACCGTGAAGCATTACACGGTCTTGGAATTGGCTCCTCTTATCGAATAGGTTTTTATTCTGCAACATTTCACACAATCAGAAGGCTTAGAAACTTGAAAATATCTTCCCAACCTTTCTGTCACAGGTCAATTTTTTCTATGGTATACCATAAAGAGAGTATCGTCAAGACTAGAAAAGTTGAAAGATGCATATGGTAGTCAACTCATCTGGGCTCATTTGTATTATCATGGTTCATAAACCAAGAAACTTTCATTGAGTGCTTTCAACAAAAAGATGAAGCAAAAATGGAACACCTGAGCCCTACATATCTATTCGAGTGTCAGAGCCTGAATTGAACCCTATGGGCACGTCACAGCATTCCCCCCAGAATAGAAGGGGAGTTGAACCCCTCCTGTGGAATTGAGAACAGAGATAGAATATAGATATGTAAATCATAAAAAATATATGATTATTTCGATATAAGAACAATCAAGATGTTTGTTTATCTCGGAATAAAACAAATAGATAAAGCTAAATTAGTCGATCAAAACAGAAGATTAGGATCTAACCATTCAAAAATGGAAGCTTGATTGGAAGGTAAGACTAACAATATACTCACCGTAAAACCTGGTAAGTCGTTGATCTGATGTGACTTGTTGCAATACAGGCAACCCTAACATGGGTAAAATTTTCACAAGGAAACATGAGGTACAGAGGAGGTTTAGGAGATTAAACCTGATGAGTGAACTCTCTAGCATAAGCACCTTTATATATTAGCAATAGGAAAACTGGAGAAAGATGAAATATGGTACCAATATCTTTTGAAATCATATCAAATCATTTTTTTTGGAAAAATATGATTTATTTGTATTGATAATTTAAGATATGGGGTAAGAGTTTCTAAATCTTTCCTAACAGATTTTGAAAAAATATATGTTCACTTTTTTTTTTTTTGTTTACATCAGGATCTGGGGAATGTTGTTCTTCCATGCTCATGATATTTGTGATGCGGCCGGGGAGTGTTCTTCAATGCTCATGATATTTGTGATGCTCTGCATATTTTTATGTTATTATTTTATCATTGTGTTTGAAATGTCTCAATCCTCAAGATTATTAAAGGATCATGGTACTTGGATCATGAGTCAAGATGGTTTGTTTGATGGTTTAACCAAATGTTGTAATTAAATGATGGTTTAAATAGAATTGGATTCCAATTAGTATGTTGGTCGAGATCCGATATCACGTGTGGGTCCCACGATAAAATTAGACTAAACTGAAAATAAGAAAATGATTAGCATAATTTTTTGAACCCATAAGGTAATAATATTTGCATCTCTATGTGGGCTCTGTGTAAGGAAATAGAGTGGGCCCACAAACCCATAAAGATGTCCGCTAATTAGTTAGTTAAATATAAATACATATGTGTTATGTTATATTATATTATATTTATTATATTAAATATGAAAAGTTAAGGAGAGAGAGGAGGAGGAAGTGACACCTCTCCCTCCCACCTACATGTTGAATTTTCACCAAAGGTGACATGAGGTGTTATTAAGATAAGAGTCGAAAGAGAGTATAAGAGAAGTGAATTAAAGAGAGGAGAGAGAGAACATTAGGTGTTACCTTTATGCCTAAAAGCAGAAGGAGAAAGGAGAAAACCAAATAGGAGGAGAAGTAAAGAGAAGAGAGAGTGCTGAAAGAGACAAGGAGAGAGAGAATAAAAAGTGGGTACTACTTTGTGCGTGGAATCAGAGAGAGAAGAAAAAGAGAAAGAATAGAGAGAGTACAGAAGAGAGAAGAGAGAGAATGTAGATATAAGATGTGGAGATCAGGAGAGAGATGAGAAAGAGAAGAGAGAAGAGAGAGAACACAGAAAGAAAAGGACAGAGAGGAGAGGAAAGATAACGTAAAGAGAGAGAAAGAGAGGGAAAGCCTATTTGGTTTTCGTGTACTCAAAAATAGCCGATAATCATCCTAAATACAGGAGAAAGGGCAAGTCAAGATCAAGAGATGTACATGGGACAGGAACAAGAACAGGTAAGTGATATAGACCAAGCTATGTATGTTATAAGTGGGTGATTCCACTTAGTAGATAGATAGCATTCACATGTTAATATAAAATCTATCTTAATTATTCACTAATGTAATCCTTGGAAAGTGCATTCCTAACATAGGATTCGTTAGGTTTTCATTCATTTTGCTTTGTTTTATATCTGAACTATGATAGATCTTGTTCAAATGCTATTTCAGAATTTTCTAAGTATTTTTGGAGTTGTTTAGAACCCAATTAGGAAGCCTTTTGACAATCCAAGTCAAATTTACACATACTTGTAGGCTGGTTGATTGGCCTAGTCACCTTGGGTAACCAGCCCAAACGACCAACCCTGCTTTGCTCGCCTGCTCTAGTTGCCCCAAGAAACCACTCCAACCAACAACCCTTGCTGAGTTCTTTTGAGCTCACCCTTTGGGGAATTTGTTGTTTTAGAGTTTGTTGCAGATCCGGATGTTACAGAAATTCAAGAATACGAGACATCGGCAACCAATCCATACGGTGTACAAGATTTTGGGGACTATGGCTTTCACCGTGAAGAATGTCTGTGAATGCGAGTACCAGAATTAGTTTGATTCATGAGTTGATTTATACCGTTCCTAAACACGTAGGAGTTTTGATTATACTTTATCCTTTCCAATTGATTACTTTGGTTTTGTCATAACTTCCACACTTAGATTTGGTTTTGAGACCCTTCTGAGATCCTTATTACTTGATATATTTCTTTGTTAATATTTATGATATTGATTTATTTTGTTCATAATTGGTTATCCTTGGGATTTTCGACCCTTTAACCATTGGTTTCAAGAAAGTGAACCTGGAGTACAAGTAAGTGGCAACTTTGGACCATATGAGTTGAGCCCAGGTATTCAGAAATCGAATCTATGGAGGTGAATGACCATAATGAAGATCCGATCACTCTAATGGATTTTAAGAGAAGAGAGAAGGTCGGTCTAGAAGGCATAAAAAGGAGGTTTTGGCATGTCCGTAAAACCATGCTAGAGGACTCAAAATTTGAAGTAAACTATACCAATGATCAGCCCTTGAAAGGACCTTTTTACCCTTTGAAACCGTCGCAATTGGCTTTCTCATGAAGGAGATATAGGGCCGGTTGGTTGAAGGCGGTTCACCGGCTGGGTCGATTGCCCCTACCCAATTTTAGGGCAGATTTGGAATTTCGGGTTTAAAACCCTATTTTATGTTTCTCCAACCCCACAAATGCATTGTTTATGCAAGAGGGAGGCTGAGAACATGGGAGAGAAGGAGAGCTCGTGATTTTGAAGCTTCTTCACTCCTTGGGTGATGTCGAAGGGCGAGAAAGAATGGAAATCGCGTGATAAGGTAAGGAGACTCTAAAAACCCTTCACAACCTCTCTTTTGAATGCAATTATGATGAAATACTTGCATTGTTGTGGTGGTTATTATTGTTGGGTTACATTGATGCTTCCTATTGTCCCATTAATGCTTCCCAGCCTTTTGGTGGTCCCTTGCTCCCGTTTCGACCTCCGGGGGGCCCCCCCGAAAGAGGGGGTTGGATCCCATTAATGTGTGAAAGGTAGTTAGGGACCTTGCCCTCAAATTGAGACCCCAAAGCCCATTGCGATTTGATTTCCGATTGGCGAAGCTTGTTGCTGGCCATTTAGCCCCCCCCCCCCCCCCATTTCTTATGTTGCTCATTTAATTTCTTATGTTTCTAGGGTTATTTTAGGTCAATTCCACTCTTTTTTGGTAGATTTCTTTGAGACTTTGAGATTTATATAAGCTTGAAAGGTAGGAATATACTTAATCATATCTTATATGAATGATGAGTTATTTAAATCTTCAATATTTTAATATCTTGTAATCTCTTATAAATTGTGTGTGACTTTGTGCGAATGGTAATGTTAGCTTATACTTGTTTCCATTCCAAATTTCATGAATTATTATATGAGAATGGTGTGAATGTGTGGGCTTGATTTGGGACTATGTCCTCTTATATATATGCACTTAGACCTAAGTACATGAATGCTAGGTGTCTAGAAGTGTTAGACTAGGTAACCCCATGAGTACTACTACCCTTCCGGTAGGGGTATTGAAGCCGATTAACCCGTGATGTCAGTGACTAGGTCCTGTGAGTATCAAACAGGCCCACTATCATCATGAGATGGTAGGGTTGCATATGTATAGAGTTCGGGCTCATGTCATTGTTAGCGCAATGTGTGATTTTTGCGAGGAAGCCACGAAAGCATCCGTCTATATATATCTAGATGACCATAGGGTTGAGAAATGGAGTCCAATAGATGCCTCTTGTTAAGGAATGATATCCAGACCATATGTAGTACGAAACCATATCTATGCATTGAGCCTAGAGTTGTCCTTGACATGCTCCAGTTCTCATGCCAAATGGTGATGTGAGAGAGTGGTGGCCTATATCCCTAGCCATGGATTGATACGACTTGACCCAACAATCGCGGAGAAGCCAATATACTTCTCTTGTTGAGGGAGAGTGATAGAGACCGTCTAGAGGAGGTTGGCGTATAGCTTAATGTGTGTCTACCATAGAGACCTCATGATAGAGTTAGAAACATAACATCATATTCATTCATTAGTCATATTACCATTATTAGTCTTATATGTGTGATGTGGGAATTTTGTGGATGAATGCTTGAATATGTTGTTGAGTTGGCCTCATTGAGTTTTGTTAAACTCATTTATTCCTATTAGATCTTACTACAGGTTATGAGGACTCCATTCAAATGGAGGATCCGTTGTTGGTAGAATATTTTGAGGGAGCAACTTGTGAGGAAGTGGACTTACATGGAGCTTCGTGCCCTTGCTAGGACTGCTTCTACGGAGCTAGATATTAGTAGAGAATCAACAATTCCTTTGGAGTCGATAGTGTCCCTCTAGCATTGTGTTTTATTTTCTTTCTTAAACCTTTAGAGAGGGGTGACTCGCTTTCAATTAAAGTAACTAGAATTTTCTATGAAAACAAACAATTCTTTCTTCCAAACTTTGATGTCCCGTTTTGGTTAACTTTAGTTTATGTTTTAACTTTAGTTAAAGGATAATTGTAACCTCTTTGATAATTCATGTTATAACTTTAAATATTGATTTTGATTTATTATTGTCCTTTGATTTTGATATGTCATATGATTGTATGGGTTTGTCACTGAACCTTGGTCCTGTAGTGTATCACTCCCACGGGTATTCAAGTATGATCGAATCCGGTTGGGTGGGGTGTGACAAAAGTTGGTATCAGAGCCTTGGTTCATTTACAAATCCTAACTTCTATGTGATGTAGTAAGGGCATCTTGAGTCATCAATCCATAAATGATTCTATAGAACTAGAAGTAAATAATAGGCTAAACATGAACTTGAAATACAATAGAGTGTATGAACATAACAAAGCAAATTGAGATAATACATAATAAACATATGAAACCCAAAGTCACACAAGAATTAATAAAGCAAATTGAGATAATACATACTAAACATATAAAACCCTAAGTCACACAAGAATTAATAAACAAACAAGCAAGCATAAGCTACAATAATAAATATATAAAGTGATAAAAGTGCATAAGTCTTCAAATATTACAACCCCAACATAAAGTGCAAGAGCATGAACAAACACACATATAAGTACATAATACATGTCCATAATAAAATAAGCCGAGTTGAGCAACTCGGGGATCAACCACTGTTTAAAGGTGAACCAAAACATTAGTACTCTGAAGGTGGAGGCGTGTATTGACATAGGAAGTTCTCCCAATGGATGACACGTTCCTGCACATCCCTCATCTGCCAAAACATATATAGTTGGTAGGTCTCAATCTCCACAATCCGACGTGACACGTGATGCTGGCTAGTCTCAATCCTCCCTAGTGAAGCCAAGAGCATTGCCCATTGTGCGGGATCAACTGGGAGAGCAGCAAGCGCCGATGGACCCTCCCTAGCCCAAGAAGACTCGCACTCCTCCATATGACGCTCAGGTGTTGCATTCCTCCTTATTTGGTCTTCCTCACCATCCGTTGTAAATATAGGAGAATTTGGCCCATCCCAAATGCCCATTTGCGAGAGAAGTCTCCTCCCTATGTTGTCCCCCATGCCCACTTGTATCTTCTCTCCACCCTAAAGTGCCTGAAGATACAAGTTAGGAGTCGCCCAAAGCGAAGGTTCACCATTGCGGGATTCTCGACCCTATAGATCATCACCCACTGAATGATGTAGGCGAGATCGATGGGATATCTCACATATACAGTGAAGGTAACGAAGGCTTGCATTAGAAAAATCTCATGTTGGTGCCCACCCTTGGGCATGATGTTTCGGCTCACGATGCAAGAAATGAGTCAGGGAGAAGGGAGCATACTCCTACCTTGGCGTATGTGATTACACTCACGATTGCACAACATGGTGAAGATCTAGAAATGCTCGGTGTAATGGATGGACTCATCCCCACCCCTAGGTGGAATCCATCTCCGCTCACAAAGGACATAAGGTACACCCAAAATACTTGCAAGAGACTGAGTGGCAAAGTGAATAAAGGTATCTCTTGAGACTGGATAGATAAAATTGTGTCCCCTCCGATGACCTCATCCTCTAAGAAGGTTAAGTTGCTATAGAAATAGTAGATCAACTCAGGATAGGCTAACTCATCAAGGTCTAGCATAAAACTCTAGCCCAGTGCCCCAAATTTCTCGGTGATCTGAAATGGAGCCACGAGGTGAGGCTCTACAAATCTGCCATACTCCATTGGTCTGTCTTTGAAGAAGTGGTTGTAGAGAAAGTCGGCCTCTACAGTGTCAAATAGGTCAGGACGTTGTACTCCTCGCCCACGCCCCCTCGACCTACACCGTGACCACCCATGTGGACATGCCCTCTACCACGATGAGCCATCTAAATTCTAAGAGAAAATCATGGGAAAAAAATATAGTAAGAAAAGTGAATAGTGGAATGAATAGTGTTTTGTGGAAAAATTCGACAAGTGGAGCGAATGAGATGTAGATCTGAGCTAAAATGCATGGGAAAATAACAAGGATGTAGTGAATACGGTGAGTTGACAAAAATATTAAACTTTCCACGGATGAAAGTGCGGAAAAATTTCAAATATAGCATGGGTCTAAGAGAAATAAAAAAAGAATCGTATGAAAAGGAAGCTTACCTATGGTTTCAAAGAGAAAATGTTGTTAGATCTCACAATAACACACCGCACAGAGCAAGAATCACCAAGTAAATGCAGTAGAACCCCTCCTTAGAGCAAGGGAGCCAAGAAGTGGCAAAAGAGAGGGTGTGGTCACTTAAATAGGCGACTGCCACCCAAGCGCATGCCATGCGAGCATTGGGGTCTGGCCGGTCAGTCCCTTTTGGGGTGGGTCAATAGGATCGGGTTGACCCGATCCAAAATCTGCCTTGACTCGGCTGATTTTTGGCTGAGTCAGTGGTGAGTTGGCTGAGGGTGGTTGACCATCCAATCGACTAGCCACCTAATTGGTCACCTGATGAATGATGCCTTTGAAAATTTTTTTGAAACTCCAGAGAGGTGGCGGGCCAATGGGCGATTAACCGGGACAAAACTGGCTGATCAACCAATCCATTTTCTGAGAAAATATTTTGAGTTCCGAAAGTTCCAAAAAGGTGGCGATCGATTGGGATCGACCATACCCCAAAAAAGTCAAGTTTTAGCAGCTTTTGGCTATAACAAGTTGTATTTTTGGGTCACATGGTTCAATTGAAGGAATAAAAGTGGATCTAGATAAAGTCAAGGTAGTAGCTGATTGGAATCAATCCAAGTCAGTCATTGAGATTAGAAGCTTCTTGGGACTTGCCCAGATTATCTACCACAATGACAAGGGTGACAAGAAAGGGGGTGAAGTTTGTATGGAGTGAATCTTGTGAAAAGAACTTCCAAGAGTTGAAGAAGAGGTTGACTAATGCCCCCATCTTAACTGTGCCTGATAACTCCGAAGGTTTGATAGTTTGCACTGATGTATCGAAGATCAACCTTGGTTGTGTTCTAATGCAACATGAAAAGGTGGTTGCTTATGCATCGAGACAACTCAAGGAATATGAGCACAATTATCCCACTCATGACCTTGAGTTGGTGGTTGTAGTCTTTGCTTTGAAAATATGGCACCATTACCTCTATGGAGAGAGAACATCCATCTACATCGACCACAAAAGCTTAAAGTACTTCTTCACCCAGAAAGAGTTGAATATGAGACAACGTCGGTGGTTGGAGCTAATGAAAGACTATGATTGCAATATCCAATACCATCCAAGTAAAGCAAATGTAGTTGCGAATGCTTTGAGTAGAAAGAGCACCAAAGAAATAATTGACCTTGATGCACTCAGCAAGCCTTTGTTGAACTCCATTATGGAATTGGAGTTAGAATTTTTGCCAAAAGGTTCTAATGTGATCCTTGTCACCTTAACAGCAAGGCCGACATTTAGGGACAGGATCATCACCCTGTAGCCTTTGGATCCAAATTTGAAGGAAAAGATTGAGAATATTTCTTTAGATCCTCAAGAGGTAATAGATTTTTTCTTATCTATTGATAATGCTTTGATGTACAGGAAGAGATTAATATTGTATGTGCCATCGAATGAAGAACTTAAGAAAGAAATCTTGAGTGAGGCACACCACTCCATGTTCACCATGCATTCCAGTAGCACCAAGATGTACAAAGACTAGAAGGAGCATTATTGGTGGATCGGAGTAAAAAATGATGTTGAGGATTTTGTGGCCAAGTGTGAAACTTGCCAAAGGTAAAAGCTGATCGAAAACCATCTGTAGGTCTTCTACAACCGCTCCACGTGTCAAGTTGGAAGTGGGAAGACATTACAATGGATTTTGTCATGGGCTTGCCTCTGACTAACAAGGGAAATGACACAATGTGGGTAGTAGTAGATAGATTGACCAAGTCAGCACATTTCATTCTGATGAAGATTACTTTCACCATGGATAAGTTGGTGAAACTGTATGTGGAGAATATAGTGAGACTACATGGTGTGGCAGTTAGCATTGTGTTGGATCGAGATCCAAGATTTACTCCAAGATTTTGGAAGAGTTTGCAAAAAGCTTTTGGCACCCATATAATCTGAGTACCGCTCATCATCCTTAGATCGATGGACAATTTGAGAGAACAATTTAGATTTTGGAAGATATGCTTCGAGATTGTGTAGTTGACATGGGCGGAAGTTGGGATGAGCAATTTAGCATTGGTGGAGTTCGCCTACAATAACAGTTATCAGTCTACCATTGGCATGGCACTCTTCAAGGCTTTGTATGGACGGACATGTAGACTTCCCCTTTATTGGGATGAAGCTAGAGAGCGAAGGATTTTGGGCCCTCAGTTGATAGAAGCCACAACAACTATGGTTGATTTGATCAGGGAAAGGATCAAGACAACTCAATCTAGGCAGGAATCTTATGCAAACAAGAGAAGGACGGACCTTGAGTTTCAAGTAGGTGAATGAGATTTCTTGAAGGTTTCACCGATGAGAGGTGTGATGAGGTTCAACATCAAGGGGAAGCTCAGTCCAAGATATATTGGTCCATTTGAAATTGTAGAGAAAGTGGGACCAGTTGCCTACCAGTTAGCACTTCCATCATCCTTATCAGGTGTGCATAATGTATTCCATGTTTTAATGCTTAGTCAATGCATAGAGAACCCAAAACACCTATAACCATAAGAGCTTGAAGGGTTGAGTGTTGATCTTTCTTATGAAGAACCTACTGAAATTTTGGACTGTAAGGACAAGCAACTCCGGAATCGAATCATATCATTGGTGGAGATTCGATGGAAGAACCATACTTTTGAAGAAGCCTCGTGGGAGACGGAAATGGATATGAGAGCAAACTATCCTACCCTCTTTGGAGCCTCAGGTACGTCAATTTCGAGGACGGAATTTCTTTTTAGGGGGGGAGGATGTGAAATCCTTGGGATTTCTGACCCTTTAACCCATTGGTTTCAGGACCACAAACTCAGAGTACAAGTAAGCGACAACTCTGGACCATATGAGTTGAGTCCAGATATTCAAAAATCAAACCTATGGAGGTGGATGACCACGATAAATACCCGATCACTCTAATGGATTTCAAGATAAGAGAGAAGGCCGGTCTAGAAGGTATAAAAAGGAGGTTTTGGCATGTCCATAAACCCATGCTAGAGGACTCAAAATTTGAGGTAAACTATACCAATGATCATCCCTTGAAAGGACCATTTTACCCTCTGAAGCCCATCGCAATCAACTTTCTCATGAAGGAAATATAGGACTGGCTGGTTGGAGGAGGTAGACTAGCTGGGTCGATCACTCCTACCCAATTTCAAGGCAGATTTGGAATTTTGGGTTTAAAACCCTATTTTATGTTTCTCCAACCCCACAAATGCATTGTTTATGCAAGAGGGAGGCTGAGAACGTGGGAGAGAAGAGAGCTCATGATTTTGAAGCTTCTTCACTCCTTGGGTGGTGCCGAAGTGCGACAAAGAAAGGAAATTGCACGATAAGGTAAGGAGACTTGAAAATCCTTCACAACCTCTCTTTTGAATGCAATTATGATGAAATACTTGCATTGTTGTGGTGGTTATTATTGTTGTGTTACATTGAATGCTTCCTATTGTCCCATTAATGCTTCCCAACCTTTGTGAGAGTTGGTTCATGCAATCCTTTGCATTGAAAACCAACTCGAACCTCTGAGAGACACCCACGGACAAACACTAAGAACCTAAATTGGGGGTTTTTCGTTTGGGAACCAATTAGGATGTTTGAAAGGTAGTTTCGGGACCCTAATGCTATCAAAGTGAAGACCTTAAAGTCCCATTGCAATTTGATTTTGAATTTGGGACGAAATCGAGCTTTTTGGTAGGAGCCCTATACTCGATGATCGACCAGGACCGGTCTACTTGCCCTGTGTGGCTCAACCCTTGCCCCTTGTTCAAGTGTGTGTTTTACCCCCCCCTTTGATTCTAGACGACTCCCAATTATTGTTCATTTAATTTCTTATGTTTCTAGGGTTATTTTAGGTCAATTCCACTCTCTTCTGGTGGATTTCTTTGGGACTTGGAGATTTATATAAGCTTGAAAGGTGAAGAAATATATTTAATCATATCTTGTATGAATGATGAGTTATTTAAATCTTCAATATTTTAATATCTCGTAATCTCTTATAAATTGTGTGTGACTTAATTTGTGTGAATGGAAGGCTTAGTTTATATTTGTTTCTATTTCAAATTTCATGAATTGTTATATAAGAATGGTGTGAATGTGTGGGCTTGATTTTGGGACTAGGTCCTCTTATATTTATATACTAACTAGGGTTGTGGGTTCTCCCATGACCCTAGTGACCCTATATATATGCACTTAGACCTAAGTACATGAATGCTAGGTGTCTACAAATGTTTGGCTAGGTAACCCCATGAGTACTTCCCTCAATGGATCCTTTCTTCGTCACTTGCTCCCCCCCCCCCTCAAATCACTCTGCACCAAATCTTATTCAAGACGGACATTTTCAACGCTCAAATGCACCAAATCCTATTCGAGGCTCTCCTTGGATTACTCTATTTCTGACGGTTGCAACCCTATCTCAACGGCTTCTCTCCCATTGTGGTTGCCAAACTGAGGTTCTAGTGCTTCAATGAAATCATACCAAGTTGTGAACTGAACTCGTTGATTCATATGACAAAACCATTGCAGAGCCTCCCCATCCATGTCAAACTAAGAAATCAAAAGATGGAACTCTTCTTTAATGCCGTAATAGTCGAAGAAACGTTTAGCCATGGTGATCTAGCTGCTGGGGTTGCCATCAACAAAGCGGGAAAAATTCAGAAATGGTCATTTGGCTATTGCTCCCTCCATGTTGGATTTGGAAGGTCGGACCAATGATATGAGTCCATGTCTTGACTCAGAGAAGAAGAAGAAATTCAAGAGGGTTAGAGACAGATATTAGAAGAAACAGGTTTGGGAAAGAAGAAGAACACATAGAAGAGATAGAGTTAAAAGACTTAATAGATAGGAGAACAATATTCTTCATTAACCTCAATTACTTTACAAACTTACATTTATAATAGGGCTACTTTCCTATCGTCATGACCATTCTACCCCTTTAACATATACTAACCATGATTTAATTCCCACAATAACCTGCCGCCCGAACGTTCCCTTGAAATTACCTTTCTCCTACGCCCTACCCCTAACCAGGATCGTAACACAATCTCTCTGATCTCTCTCTTATTTCTCTTTATGTTCTTGTAATTCCTTTTTTCTATCAATTCATATTCCGAGTTCATATCAAGGTCTCTTGCTTCAACTTTAGCGACTGGGGATGGCTTTGAGCGAAGGTACATTCCTATTGATGGGAGATGTGTGCAATGTAGTACAGCAGAAATGCTAGACCATGTTCTTTTACACTGTGACTTTGCATGCAGTGTATGGTTCGGTTTTGGTAATTTACTGGGTGGTCCTAGCTTCATGGCCTCATCTTTAGTTGAATGAATCAGTGGTTGGCAGACTTCAATGGCAAGATAAACATCTCTTGCGTTCAGCTACTTCTCTTGCATCGTTTGTTTCCTGGTATTTGTGGGTAGCGAGAAACCATCTAGTGTTCTCTGTAGGGATAGATCTACTATCTTTTTACTCTCCGGACCAAGCGTTGTGATACAAACCCGTATCTTGAGCCCAGAGAAGAAGAAGAAATTCAAGAGGCTTAGGAACAGAATTCAAAAAGGAACAGGGGTGGGGAAGAAGAAGAACACAAAGAAGAGAGAGAGAGAGAGAGATAAGAGACAAGGAACAATATTCTTCACTAACCTCAATTACTTGCCACACTTACGTTTATAACTGGGCTACTTTCCTATCATCATGACCATTCCACCCCTTACCTATACTAACCATGACCTAATTCCCACATTAACCTTCTACCCGAGCCTTCCCTTGCAATTACCTTTCTCCTAGGCCCTACACCTAACCAAGATCGTAACATTGCCGACCCCTTATAAGAACCTTGTCCTCAACTTTCAGATGCAACACCTTTGCTTTCTCCTCAAAGCACAGGCGACCAACTTCATGCCAAACTTCCAACTCCAAGCTAGTTTCAGCACTGCCTTGAAAATATAATCATCATCAGCTTCTATCAAATTTTCCAATTTAAGAAGTCCTCTGCATCATAAGAAATCTCTAGAGTCTGCAACTTTAATGCAACCTTGCCTCCTTCATAGCTGCTGCCAATGCCTGCATGAATAAGGATTACCCTTGTCAAGCTTTGAAACCAATCCGACACTTCAACCCCCTCCTTTTTGTTAACTTCTGCCATTGCCCCAATGATGACAATCAGATAGAAGAAGTCGAAGGCGCTGTCCAAGCGAGATGTACAATCTCCAAAAAAATATAACCAAGACCCAAGCAGATCCTGCCTTACTTGTTTTGAAAATATTCAAAACCCAATCAGAAATTTGTGGCATGCATAGAAATGATCATTGCAGAAATGGATACAAGTTAACCCCATGACTATAACCAACCGTTTGAACAAGCATCTATGGCTACCATTCCATGTATTTGGGAAGTTCACGCTGAATATTTCAGGTATCAAGGAGTATATGGGTAAAGAAAGAGTACCAGCACTCGAGAAAAGCCCCAGCTGAATCAACTGAACTTGATGATCGTCAAGCTGAAGATCAATGTATTCCTTTGTGTCACTGGTACAGTCAAACAGCAGGCCATCACTTGAAGAGGTTTTCATTTTTCTGCCATCAATGAAATGCATAATTCTTGCCTGGAATGTATTGGTTAAATGGCCAAAGAGTAGGAGGATTTTGTAGTTCTGGCTGCCCACTTCCAGCATATTACTTGTGTCATCAGAACTTGATACTAGAGCGTCACCAACATAGTTGAATTGCACAAAATTTACAACACCTCCATGACCCTCTAACTTCTGATAACGATCAATGTTTCACTAAAGCCTGAAAACAGAGGAAACATTCGACTTTGGTTCTTGCAAGCCCACTCATGGCTCTAGCAGGGAAAACTCCACCTTGGCTGCAGCGATAAAACAAAAGATGGATAAGATCATTCCAACTGAAATTCCAACTAGTGCAGCACATTGTTGCTTTGACTCTCTCTTGCCAAAGGAACTTGATATCATTTAATAATCTAGGAACCTTGCTCAACAGAATAAGTAAAGGTTAACTGCCTAAGAACCTTTACTGTTATTGGCATTGTACCAGCTCAAGTGAGGGGCATCATTGTCAATGTCCAAGGGCTTGGGTTCCGACACCAAATCAACAACCAAAAGGGCCCACAAGTCTCATTTCCCCCACTTTGGGTTTTCGGACCTACAAACATAATAGGTCCCGGGCCGGGCCATGGTAGGATAAGGCCAAACATTACAAATCTACCCTAAGGGAAAGGTCTGACATGGCTTCCTAAGGTTTTCAAAGATAATAATATTGAAACTAAAGTCCAACTTTAAGGTCTAATATCAAACAAGTCTTTCTTTATCCCAAATTAAATAGGGCGTCCGAGCTAGGTTTGGGCTGGATGTTATAGTAGTAGTAGTGGGGTACCTAGCCATACAACTCTAGACTCTACCTAGGTATGTCATCTAGTAGTTATGATAGTGATGGAGACATCAGCGAGCATGTGTCCCATACCACAGCCCTATGATATCTCAAGCCAAGATATCCCAATGGAATACCCTTTCCATCAAAACCACAATACACATTCATAATTAATAAAATATATGCAAAGACAATACAAACACCAAGTATATGACAAGATCAACATGCTATACTCAGTTACAGCAGCATATATAATTAAATAACAGTATTGAAAGACACTGGAGTAGCATGTTCAAGACATTACATAAAGATAAGATTGTATGTCCTTCCTTACCTGTAAATAAGTAGAAGTACTCTAAAGTGCAAACCAGAAATAATTATAAGACTTTCAGTAGAAACAGAGAACACCTATAAATAGGGTTACAATAATATATAAGTCAAATGAATCAAAATGGATCAAAGACAAATGCCACATGCTCTCTGGAAACCAGCTGGTCGCTTGGCTCAAGCGACCTCCTTGAACAACTGCCCCAAAAACAATGTGTTTTCAATCTGAAACTCCGGCTTTTGATCATCCATTTTCAATCCGATTTTGGGATGATCTCAATCTGAATTTCGAACCTAACAACCCATAACCAAGGGGTAACACGAAACCTAACAATGAATGCAGATTAGTCACCCAAAACTCTCCCCTTGATTGGATCCATCCCTTTCACGAAAGCAGAGTTCCGTTTTCGGACAGGATCTCATCAAGAACATTGGAAAGAGAGCTACAATTAAGCAATTGGGTAACCACTAACAACATGGGGATGGATTAACACCAATCAATGGCTAAAGGAGATAAAGGGTGAAAAGAAAACCAATTTCCTCACACCAGAAACACCAAAAAGGGAAGGAATGAATCACCAGATCTTAGTCCATGCTTTGCTCACCTTCCAGAGTGTTTCCACTACCTTCTAACCACCAAAAACAGCAATCCCAAATATAATATTCGTCAAGTGGGTGAGGATTGCTATTTATAGAAGTCTGGGGGCAAATTAGGGCAAAACTCTGCAGCCAGAACCAGGCGGTTGCGTGGTTCAATCAACCGCCACTAGCAACTGTCCCCTAGTATATTGCTATACAAGGGTGCTTTGCTCAAGGGTTTGAAATCCAAACACAACCTAACCCTAATCAACACATGGGGGAGGTCTTACCTTCATTCCGGACATCTCCAGACACCACTTGCCTTCCAAAGATCCAACTTCCAAGCAAGGCAGGTTCTTCACCAATAGAATCCAGATCCATGGGTTCAGGGTATAGATCATGGACTTCTATCTGAACACTCCACAAATTAACCAGACTAGACCTTCGGGTTCTCGAACCTGCAATATGGATCTTGGGTTAGAAATACGGGGGTTGTTACACCACTGTTGATCATGCATTGGTATGGTTGTATATGTTAGGGTTGGACTCATGAGAGTCCAATGAGTGAACGGGAGTCATGAGGGGACATGAGAGCATCCACCCCAACAAATGTGGATGACCATAAGGTCAAGGAATGGAGTCCAACAGAGGTAGCCAGTCCGTGAGGATTCTCATTCCTAGGTAGAAAAGGATACTAAACCAAGTTGGCTGGTGCCATAGGGGAAGTATCTGAACTACATGTAGTATGTCACTGTATGACATTGCATTGGATTAGAAACCCTAAAATGCGCCAGTACTCATGCTAATGGTCGTGGTGAGAGAGTGTGGACCTAAATCCTAGCCATGGTTGATTGACGAGGACTGAACCCCTTGCCTGGGATCCTAATAGAGGTAACCAATCTGTGAGGGATCAAAGTGACGGTGTTATATCTTAAAGCATGTCCACTGTATTAGATACTTGCATAGTTAGATTCTAGTTGCATCTTGTTTGTGAAATTAAAAGTAACCGCAAGAGCACGATATCATGTAGCTAACGAGTCGATCTTAAGGAGATATGCCACTTTAGAATTAACTTCTTAATGATAATGCGAGAGTGCAATGATTCAAATTTGTTAATTACTTAATTAAACTAAGCAATCGAATTGAAACTAAAATTAAAGCAAACATAATCAATGCATAATTAATAAAGGCAAAAAAAATATGAATAATAAATAAATAAAAATAAAAGGGAAGTGATCCGAGTGTCAGCTTTGGATCTAGGGAAGGGGAGTATAATTATAATGACTTTGACCATGGACCTTTGCGTAGCTTACAGTCCACCGATCGGGGGAAAGGATATTAGAGAAAAAGAAATTGCAGAAAAGAAATAATTAAAGCAATAAAAGGAAAGGGAAACCTTAACCAAAGAGAGGCACAACTGTAGGCATCTCTGATCAAGGACCTAAGGAAAGGGATAACAATAAATAAATGCTGAAAGTAAATTGCATAAAGTAAATAATAGACTAATAAAAGGAAAGGGAAACCTTAACCAAAGAGAGGCACGACTGTAGGCATCTCTGATCAAGGACCCAGGGGAAGGGAGAACAATAAATAAATGCTGAAAGTAAATCCTAAATTAAAAATATGGAGGGGTAGATAGAAGCGGGAATGGAGGGAGGAGAGAAGATTATTGAAGATTACTTACTTGCGAATTGAACAAACGATTCGAATCTCAACCAACCCTAACAACCAGATCTAGATCTGCAATTGCTAGACCCAGAGAAAAATGAATATTAAAACTTGAAACTTGAACTTGAATTGCATTACATAGAAAAATTAAACCTAAACATTCAATCTAGAAATTTAAATCTCACAAATGCAAGCAAAGAAAACTAGAGAAAGCCTAAATAAACTGAAGAGAGAAGAAAGAGTCCTTGTACTAAGCTCTAAAACACCTTCTCCTTTGATGGAGTATGCTCTTCTTTTATAGAGTCTACATGATATATAAATCTTGACAGAAATTGAATCAAACTCAGGGTTCCTATTTGACTCAGCCAATTAGGATTTTGACGTACTAATCGGACCAACATAGAGAGATCAGATGCATAATTCCACTGTTGGATTTGAGGTTTAAGAAGTCGTGAAGCTCTCCTCCAAAAATCAGAACGATCGGACACCGGATGACCGTTCGATGAAGGGCTTGATCGAAACTGGACAGAAACATTCAAAAACGGGATTTTTGCCTCTTCCTTCTCTAAATATAATTCTTTTTCCTCTTTTTCTTTCTTTAATCAAATCCCAAATAGGAAATAAGACATTGACGTATGCAAGGACTCTTTTCTCCATTTGGACTCTCTCAATAATATCTCTGTAGATTTGATTGATAATTTATAATCTCAGCCGTAGATCAAATTTGCCTTCTTTATCTCTTAAATATTTTGAAGTTGGTCCATAATCACATCTCTGGCTCATCATGCTCCAAATCAGACCCATTTTCGCATTTGAGAATTTGAACGGACCTCTTGACGTGTAAAATTACATGATTCATACCAAAAACTCCAAATATTTGCTTAAATATTGAAAAGTCCTAAAATCTGCAAAAACAACATAAAACCCAAGATAGCTCCACTCTAAGTGTGTAAAATGCATGCTTTATGCCCTAAGATTTCACACATAAATGTGCTCATCACATCCATTTACTTGCATATCATCCTTTATATATGTTGTTTATCATGATATAATGTTGACATGTCTATGAGATGTGTTTCCTTACTGAGTTCATCATAACTCATTCCTTTTGTGAATATTTGTTAAACTAAACAGCTGGGAATATTGGATCGGGATAAATTCCGTATGACTGGGAGAACCCCAGTTTTGGAGGTGCTAGCAAGAAGTGGCAATGTATGTCATGAAGCCACCTGCGGATGCCTGGAATGCACTTACAACACCCATTGATGGCAGGAGGATTCAGGTAGCGCGTCATTTTAAAAAGTCAATGGAAGAATGATGGATGATTCCTTTCATTGCAAAGCTAGAAGAGAAGACCATGCCTATGAGGGAGCACAAAGAAACAATCAGACTTAATTCAATTTTGCTTCTGCTGAACTCTATTAATATTGGGACATGATTGCTTTATTCCTTTTTCACTGATTCTTTCCTTTCAAGTATTGGACTTTTGTAATTCCTTTTATTTAATATTTGGATTATTATTGCTCTTGATTATTATTGCGTGCAAGACACACAGCGCAACGAATCCCTTAGAGCGGTAGAGTGATCAAATCACAAAAGTCATTGTATATAATGTCGATGCTTCTTTTCCCATTACTACTGATGGGCAAATCGTGGATCTTGTGACTGTGGATCACACCCACGGGTTGTTAGGCAGGACCAATACTTGCGGGTGAGGTGTGACAACTACGCTCATTCTACTTGTAACGTAGATACCTTCTCTCATGCCAAGTGCCCTTTTGGTCCGCATATCCTTCTCACCTAAGAATGTTGTTCCCATGAAAATCACACATCGCTCTAGACTAACATCCCGTAACCCTATGTTGTCCACATGTGCAAAGACAGATGTTATCATGGCTTCCCCATGGAAATCACCCATTGTGTTGAACATACCATGAACCCTAGCACTCTACATATGCAACCTTCACAATGCATGACGACAATGGGCCTGTGGCTCCCCACATAAATCATACATCATGTTGGAGACAACATGACCTAGCCACTGCCAATCACAAGTCATTTGACTTTAATGCCCATGCCAAATGGGTAGTAGCATACATCAAGGGTTACCTAACCAATGCATCTAGACACCTACTGATAGTGTACGTAGTCATTCTAAGTGAATGCATAGGCACCAAGGGTGATGGGTGAACCCACAACCCTAGGTTGATGTGTATATATAGTACCTTACCGCCCAAATTGCTAACACATCACATTCACAATCATCATTTGAATGAATTGAATAATAGCATAAGCATAAAATATCACATTATCATCTATCCATGCAAAGTCTTATATACAATTCATAAGAATATATACACGACATTTGTAATATATCAAGAATTAGAATTTCAATCAAATACACACATATGTGATAATGTATTCATCATCTATCAATGACAACACTGATCTTCAAGGATGCTAACAAGCTATAAGAACCCTAGAAAACATATAGATTAAATTAGGTTTAAGTTGGAGACCAAACCATGCATAAATCGGCCTAACAAGATATAAGAACTCGCACACCCATATAGGGGTGGCATGTCAAAGCTCACCAGGGTCAATCGATCACTCGAGGTCAACCGCCCCCTGGTTGCGAACCAAAAAGCCTAAATAAGTCTCAAATCAAAAGGCTTCATTTTGGTTCTCAAAGTGTTGCCTACATGCATCTCTAAGATGATGAATCAGTCTTAAATGGAAGAAATAACATAAACCATCACTCAAAGAGGTTGGAAAACACATTGGAAAACATAAAATACCATTAATTTCAACCCATCTACCATAACCATCACCATTATTGCACTAAACCATCTTAAATACCATAAAGGAATAGTTGTAGAAAGGGGTTTTTGGAGTCTTCTCCCCTCAACACGTGATTACTCTTTTGATTAGCACTTCAGTACCGCCAAATGTGAAAAGATTCCACCAAACTTTAAGCTTTTCTCCTCTCCCAAGCTCTTAGCCTCCAAAGAACATAAACAATTTGTTTATGAGGTTAGAGATCAATAAAATAGGTTTCTAAACTTGAAAACTTGCAATTGCCCTTTTCTGGGTATGTGGTGGTCAGTCAGTTTGATCAACCACCCCCGATCGACCACCCATATAACTTCTTCATACAAATGTAGTTCCGATGGGATTTAAAGGGTAGAAACTTCTAAACATGGTTGACTCAATGGTATACTTTACCGTGGCATTTGGTCCTCTTGCATTGGTTTCCATACGTGCCAAAATTGCCTTTTAAGCCCTCCAAAGTGACTTTCTCTCTCCTCTTAAAGTCAATCAAGGTGGCTAGGTCATCATCTACCTTGCCTAAGTCCATAGGTTCACTTCCCAAACTCTCGGGCTCAACTCGAATGGTCTAAAGTTGCCTTCTACTAGCACTCTGGGTTCATGGACCTAAAACAACAGGTTATCGGGTTAGGATTTAGGGGATTTTACATCGGTCATGGCTCATAAGTCTCATCCTCTTCAATATTGTGTTTGTGAGCAAGCGGTCATGCGCAACCAACCACACTAGTAAAACAAACCTCAAAGAAACTTGTAATCTCCGAACTACTTCCCAATAGTGATCTTCAAGACCTTCAGGAGAAGCACCGCCCATCTCACCTACCAAAAAATTGTAAGTATAAATCAAATCATTACCTTCATCTCTAGGAACCTAGACACAATTAGACATGGGCTAACTTACAAATTGATTTCCAAAGTGGGGAATCAAGATTGGTCACTATGAAGGCCTCCCTACACCGTGAAGAAGCATATTTGGCTTTAAGTAGAATTTCCCATAGAGATATTTGTTGCAGAACACCCCAAACCACCTTCATTAGTAAAGTATCATTAAGAATAGAGAGCTTCTTAAATCCCAATCTTCCCTCCAACTTGGGTTTACATAAAATCTCCCATTTAACAAGGCGACTATTCCTCTTCACTTCTATTTCACTCCAAACAAAGCCTCTTGACAGTTTTTCAACTTCATTAAGGGTACCTCTTGGTATGAGGCTAGATTGCATCGTGTGGAGTGGAATAGTCATCAAGACCGACTTCGCCAACATCCCTCTTCCCACTTAGGCATGAACACTTTCCCGTATTATTGGTTTTCATACCTAGGACTTGTCTAACAGTGTTTGGCTAGGATATTCCCTGTTATATCAGACCCGATTTGGAAGGGTATTGAGACCGAACGACCCGTGGTAGCAATGGGGATTCATGGGTGCTCAAGACCGGTGAGTTATATCCGTGAGGGGACATGAATCACATTGTGGGGGCCATTTATGGGTAGAGTTGCATATGGATAGACTTGGGCTCATGGGCGTTCAAGACCGGTAACCAACCCATGAGAGGACATGAGAGCTTCCCGTTTACTATATGTGGATGACCTATAGGGTTGATGAGTCCGTATTTGAGAGAGTCGGATACGCTGACTCTAGTGTGAAGGATATCGGAAAGGATCCCGAGAGGGGAGGAATGGACGTATCTGGATCTGAGTTGATGTAACTAAGTAGATGACTTGCATTGGGCTAGGCTTTACCCTGACATGCGCCAGTACTTAGACCAAATAGTGATGTGAGAGAGAGGTGACTTAACCCCCAGCCATGGATTGTTCGAAAGGGATGAAGGACCCTTTGCCAACCGAGGATGAGTGAATTGAGACCTACCCAAAGAAGTATGGTGCTATGACTTGAAGCATGTCTGCCTATAGAGACCAGCATACATAGAGTTAGATTCATACATGCATTGTCTGTCTCATATCATATCACATTATGCTTTGCGAATGTTATCATGTTATTTATGCTATTATGGAATTACTTGCCTTACTGGGTTTCTTTTGAAACTCACTCCTTTTGTACAACATCTTTTGTTAGATTATTCTACAGGCCTTAATGACTATGAAGCGCAATATGAAAAAGTGCAAGATGAAGAAGCGTACAATACGCAAGGTGTTGGCAACTATGAAGATTACATTGAGGATTCCTCGAGTGGTCTCACTTGTTACCAAGATTAGCCCTACTGTGGAGTGGGAGCGTTTGAGCGTGATTGATGAAGTCTATGTTTACGAATACGTTCTTTACAAATTAGAATAGACTTTAGCTTAGTTAGATTATATCTTTCTTTCTTGTCTTTAGAATTAGTTGTAATCTCCTTTGACTTTCAATCTACATTCCACTGTACTCGTGGAGTGAGATTCCGCCTCACTCTACATTTGATTTTATATATCTATTGGTATCATTTCCACACTTTGATGATTATCTCGTTACTTTACTTTGATTCATTTGAATAATATTATTAACCTTGATTTAGTCTTGTTCTTGATTATATTATTGTGAATGTGGGAGGTTGATTTACTAGATACTGGATCTTGTGGACTGTGGATCACACACTCGGGTATGCCAGATAGGGTACTGGCTGGATGGATGTGACACAAAGAGGTTGGAAAACAAATTGGAAAACATAAAAAACCATTAATTTCAACCCATCTACCACAACCATCACCATTATTGCACTAAACCATCATAAATACCATAAAGGAATAGTTGTAGAAAGGGCTTTCCGGAGTCTTCTCCCCTCAACATGTGATTACTCTTTTGATTAGCACTTCAGTACCGCCAAATGTGCAAAGATTCCACCAAACTTTAAGCTTTTCTCCTCTCCCAAGCTCTTAGCCTCCAAAGAACATAAACATTTATGAGGTTAGAGATCAATAAAATAGGTTTCTAAACTTGAAAACTTGCAATTGCCCTTTTCTGGGTATGTGGTGGTCAGTCATTTTGATCAACCACCCCTAATTGACCACCCGTATAACTTCTTCATACAAATGTAGTTCCAATGGGCTTCAAAGGGTAGAAACTTCTAAACATGGTTGACTCAATGGTATACTTTACCATGGCATTTGGTCCTCTTGCATTGGTTTCCATACGTGACAAAATTGCCATTTAAAGCCTTCTAAAGTGACTTTCTCTCTCCTCTTAAAGTCAATCAAGGTGGCTAGGTCATCATCTACCTCGTCTAAGTCCATAGGTTCACTTCCCAAACTCTCGGGCTCAATTCGAATGATCTAAAGTTGCCTTCTACTAGCACTCTGGGTTCATGGACCTAAAACAACGGGTTATCGGGTTAGGATTTATGGGATTTTACACTGGTCATAGCTCATAAGTCTCACCCTCTTCAATATTGTGTTTGTGAGCAAGCGGTCATGTGCAACCAACCACACTAGGAAAACAAACCTCAAAAAAACTTGTAATCTCCGAACTACTTCCCAATATTGATCGTCAAGACCTTCAGGAGAAGCACCGCCCATCTCACCTACCAAAAGATTGTAAGTAGAAATCAAATCACTACCTTCATCTCTACGAACCTAGACACAATTAGACATGGGCTAACTAACAAATTGATTTCCAAAGCGGGGAATCAAGATTGGTCACTGTGGAGGCCTCCCTACAACGTGAAGAAGCATATTTGGCTTTAAGTAGAATTTCCCATAGAGATATGTGTTGCAGAACACCCCAAACCACCTTCATTAGTAAAGTATCATTAAAAATAGAGAGCTTCTTAAATCCCAATCTTCCCTTCAACTTTACATAAAATCTCCTATTTAACAAGGCAAGTGTTCTTCTTCGCTTCCATTTCACTCCAAACAAAGCCTCTTGACAGTTTTTCAACTTCATTAAGGGTACGTCTTGGTATGAGGCTAGATTGCATCATGTGGAGTGGAATAGTCATCAAGATCGACTTCGCCAACATCCCTCTTCCCACAATAGAGAGGCAATTTACCTTCCATCCTTCCAATCTATCCTCACTTCTGAAATGATGTGATTAAAATCACTCTTTTACTTGACTCTTCCATTCCAAATAGGCACCCCCAAATATTTCTCAATCTCCTTAGTTTCCATGAATCCACTCGCAAGAGTGATCTCCTTGGAAAGTTGGGGGTCAATACTTCTAGACGAAAAGATCTGAGTCTTCTCCTTGCTAACTTTACTACCAGCAAACTCACAAAACTTGTTAAGGCAATCTATAATGACTTCTACCTGTTGAGTTGAAGTCTCATCAAAAAGTATCACATCATCAGAAACATAAGGTGAGAAATGACTGGTCCTCTCCTCCGAAACTTTATGGGTTTCCACCTCCCTTCTAGAATCATGTCTTGAATGCAGTGAGTCAACCTTTCCATGCACAACATAAAAAGATAAGGGGAAAGTGGGTCAACCTATTGGATCCCCCTGGAAGGTTTAAAGCTCTTCGTTGGCTCTCCATTCCATAAGATACTCAAGCTAGAAGATGTAACACATAACATATTCACCTAAATGATCTCCTATTCCTCAAAGCAACTCAGCAAAAAACTCCAATATGATGTGATCATATGCCTTCTCCAAGCCGATCTTTATGGTCATGGTCTTCTTGCCACCCTGCTTCCTCATACTAAGAAAATATTCTTGAGCAATGATGATATCTGTTGTATTATTTTTAATATAATAAAATAATAAACGTTTCATTTAAAATTGGATTTATAAGTGCGGAAACTTTCCTTTTGTTTATTTTAGGAAAGTGTGTTATATAGTCCCACATTGGAAACCGAGATGTCGGAATCCAAGTTAATTAATAGGTACTGCCTATTAACTTTGATTTAATATCAAAAGACATGCCAATGCGTGTGCAGTGTACCATCCGAGGCACGCGTGGTGATCAGTGGGCTGTTTAGGCGTTTTTGGCGCACGCACTTAGCACGCTTCGAGCGAGATCAGATCTGAACCGTCTATTTTGATCAACGGCAGATCTAGGGCGATGGAAGTAGATCCATAAATGTCATCTTGATGGTTCAATCTGGACCGTTAGATCGTGTGGCCGAACGATCCAACGGCTCAGATCTGAACGTTGGCATTTGTATCCCTACAGAGAGGTGCACCCATACGAACAGAGTCATGAACTGTTCAGTAGAGGCACCTCAATGCCTATAAATCCTCTCTAGTTTCTCTCAGCACAAGAGAGAGAAGAAAATCCGAAGTTTTCTCTGTTCTGAGTTTTGTCTGTGCTTTGCAAAACTCGGGAAACAACCTTGAGTTTGGGCTTCTTTGTATCCTGGGAGACGGTTCGCTGGTACCTCATAGCACCTTCCGTGAGGGGCGAATTACGTCTTAAGGACAGCGACATAGTAACGTGCCTAGGAGCCACACGGGGCCCATGCTTATCTCGTGCTCATGATAAAACCAGTTTTTCTTTTTAAAAATCTTCCGGGAGGGAGGGGGGGGGGGGGAAGGGGCGGGGGGGGGGGGGGGGCAGGAGGGGAGGAAGGGAGGGGGGGGGGGTGGTGGGGGGGGTGGGAAAAAAAAAAAAAAGGAGAGGGGGAGGGAGAGGAGGGGGTGGGGGGGGGTGGGGGGAGGGGGGAAAAAGGGGAAAGGGGGGGGGGGGGGGGGGGGGGAAACTCTTCCTTGAAAGCTTTCTGAATCATTTCAACCACTGACCTCCAGTGCTTTGGTAAAAGGTAGCCTAGAAGCCATCAAGGCCTAGGGCCTTCCAGAAGCCCATTTGTTTAATGTCCTTGCAGACCTCCTCGTTCACACTTCCTACAAGAGGAGACAACATGTTAGTCTCAACAGAAGGGAAGCCATGCATAGATAGAAGGGGGAAGCTTCTAGTGAATCTTCAACAAACAAGTTTTGAAAGAATCTCTAGACATGATTTTTAAGATGCACTTCATCGGAAATCTAGGAACCCTCCTCATCCCTAAGACACTCAATCTGATTCTTCCTTCTTCTTGCAATTGTGGAGATGTGAAAAACTTTGTGTTCCTATTGCCTTGAACCATCCATTTCTTCCTCGATTTCTAGGCCCAGTGGATCTCTTCTCTGTGAAGAACCTCTTCTAACTCAGTTTATAGTTTTAGCTCAAGTTTTTCTATAAAGGGGTGGTGTCTACTATTCGCCAAGCTTCTTTGGATGCCTCCCAAGTGAGCACAAATTCTCCTTTTTGTCACCTCCAGGCTTCCAAAGACATTTTTTTACTCACTACACCAAACTCCCTTCAAGTTCTCAAGTGCCGAACTCAGCCCATAATTTGCATTCCATTTATTGTTAACTTGCTGGAGAAAATCTTAATGGGTAATCCACATTGCTTCTATACGAAACGGACGCCAATGAAAAGGACCCCTAAACGGCTTTAGATCCACCAACAAGCGGTGATGGTCAAATTTAAGCCTAGGGATGACCCTCACCACTGCCTTCAGGAAAAGTATGCACCAATCCACTGAAGAGCCCCTTGTCTAGTCTTCTAAAGATTCAATGATAGCCACTATACTTAGGTCCCCTCTAAATGAATTTTGGACTCGAGAAACCCAAGTCAAGGAGATTACACCTGTCAATATTCTCGTGGAATTTAAGACAAAGCCAAATAGAGAGCGGGGCTCCCCCGTTAACTTCAGAAACATCATGAACATCATTAAAATCACTAACCACAAAGTACGATTCTCTATATGTGGCAAGGGCCATCGCAAGATCATCCCAACACCGTTGTCTAAAAGTTACAATTGGGCTCACATACACTGCCGCAAGGATCCGATTATTGTTCTCCACATCGTGAACTTGCAACAACAAGACTTGAGTGTGGCTAAGAAAGAGTAAAACCAATCATGTGATTTAGCGCAATACACCAAATCCCCGTGGACAGCCCCTTTGCTTCACTTCTTAAATTAGTGACATCTTAAACTTGTTTATGACCTTATTTGCTTTTACACCACTAATTATGGGCTCCAACATTGTAATGCAATCAGGCTTATACTCTTTCATGTAGTGTTGTGAGATTGTGGTGAAGCTCTTTCTCTGCACACCCATGTAATTCCAAACAAAAAACTTCATGGAAGGACTGAGAGAGGAAGTTAGGCATTAACATCCATTATTTCATCGCCCTATAATGATCGTCATAAAGAAAAACCCTTCAACCATCGGGTGGGTCACCCAAGGCTGTGGGATGGGAGATAAAATCATTTTGATCCTCTCTAGCTTGGCACCACGTCCGGATTAAGGGAAGATTCCAATCTGTGCACCCCTTTCATTCTCAATAATACCTTCCATGTGATCACCTTGATCCTCGCTTACATCAGCCACAATATTTTCTCTAGCACGTTCCAAATTATTATTTATTTATTTATTTATTGTTGTTTCAAAAGAATACTGAAAGCTCCCTGGTTCGTTCTTGGTCCATACCTGGTTCCTGAAGGCAAAACAAGATTGAGAGTGGGTTGTCTTTGAGGATAGGAAGCCACCTCCAATGATTAAGTCAATAAATGGCCAAACCAATGAACTCCTTCAGGGGAGTAAATGCCCAAGAAGACAAAGAGGAGAACGTCTTTTGGAGTAATTGCAAGAGAGTAATGGCTGGAGATTCTCAGTCTTACCCTTCACTCATGCGTAGTGATGGCATATATAGCTGGAACATACCTCCGAACAGAGTAGACGCCCCATAGCCCTATGATTTCCATGTATTTGAACGAAGGGTGGAGATGGCCTCTTAATGGAAACTTGATCAGCAAGCTAACCAAGACAACTTAAGATTTCAACGTTGAATCAAAGGGTCAACATCAAACTGACATTGATAGGACATCAATCCCTAATTAGGGAGACAAAACGTGAAGACGTTGCACTCGAGGATAGTTTTGGGCGAATGAGAAGCTTCCGTGTCATCTATGAGCATTTAATGACTCTCAGTGCATTTAATGCTGATATTAATGTTGTGATTGACGTTTGGGCAGAGATACATTGAATCTCTTCTCAACATTATTTTCTTCGAGAAGTTTCACGATGACAGCTGGGTGTCACCACAATACCCACTTCTCAGATAACATTCCCTTGAGAAGTGCCTAACTAAGAAGCGTCAAGTGAACCATCTAGACTAGGTTTGAACCCTTGGTTTGATTCCGATGGTTCATTCCAGTTCAGTGGCTTGAACCATAATGAATATAACATTTATTTATTTATTTTGGGGTAAAACATGTTCCAAAATCATCGTGAACTTCATGGCTAGTAATGGGAGGGTCTTCATCAGATTCTTCATCAGTTTCTGGATCCTCACTTGAATTTGATTCTTCATCCTCCTCATCAGATAATTCTTCATCCTCTTCTTCAAAAGTGTTTTGACTAAGTATAAAATTATGTAGAAGAACGCAAGCTAAAACAATCTTCACTTGTGCTTTGAAAGGATATTATACTTGAACCCTCAAAATCTTGAAACGCCTCTTCAATAAACCAATGGTTCGTTCAATGACATTTCGCACAGAAGAATGTCTCAGGTTAAACAGTTCTTTCAAAATTTTGGGTGATTCACGATAGATCCTCCATTCTTTCAAATGGTACCGAGTACATCGATAAGGTCTTAAGAAAGGAAAATATTTAGCTCTATATTCCCTCGTGCATGGAGGCTTCAATAGTTCCGGATGCAATTTTATTATTGCATTCAAAACAAAATTGAAGTGTCGACTCACAGTCTCCCCAAAATGACTAAATTGATGAGCAAGGTCACGATTTGAATGGTTGAGGCCAACTACTCTCAAAAACATCACCAATTGTTCCTCCAAACTGAGAAACCTACTATCGAACATGACACCCCTATCCCTCACCAATTGCCACAAGTTGAAGAATGCCTTTCTACCAAGCCTAGTTTGCTCTCGGCAAGTACGATCAGACACCCCAATGATTTTTTCTGTCTCCTGTTGGCCACAAAGAGTCTCACCTCGATATGGAGCTCTACTTAGGAACAGTCTTTGAATCTTTTCCATTGCTAGGGCCACACCCATAATGACAAATATCACGGCTTTCCTCCGCCTCTGTCTCCTCAATTCTTCACTCTACCTCCTTAGGTGCTCATCATCCATTTTAATAGAGGTTTACAATCAATTTCAATAAATTAAAATTATATAGTATTCATATCACAATACCTTTCAAAGTAGTAATCATATAGTGACAGCAAGAGATCAAAGGAAAATGTTTCGTTGCAACCATAGTAATTACATATAACATAAGAGATCAAAGGCAAATGTTTCATTACAATCATAGTAGATTAAATAGTCTAAATGCCATGGTTTCAATACAATATTAGGCATAACTATATTCCTTGATCCAAATACATACTCTGATGTCCTAAAATTACCATCGCACTCCTAACATTTGAAAAAATAGTACTACCCCCATCAGAATCAAAACATTTTGGATCAGTCCTAGCTTTTTCTCCACTTCTTTCACTCTTTTCTTCAAAGCTCTCATCTCCACCTTCGCTACATCTTCTTCCTGCCTTGTATGCATAAGAATTGCAGGATTGGATGCGCTAACTTGCTCTAGTGGTTCACACCACTTAAAGAAGCCACATCCGTTAGGAAAGGCTACACAACATTGATATAGTCTGTTGGGATTTCGTGACAACTCAGCAATCCTAACTGGGGCTTGCTTCCCACATTTGCATTTTGTATTAGTATACTTCAAATACGAACTTGAATTTTCGTTAACGCTAGAAGTTGACATCCTGTAAATGCACAAACAAGCAGGTATAGTAATACCTAAAATCTTTGTAAAAGAACAAATGCTATACTGGTGCAATGTAGCAAATATTATGACCTAACTTAGTTGCCTAAAATAACTAATACAACACTGCTAATCTAGAGCAGCCAACCTGCTGTCAGGCAACTATATACGAGAAATATTAGCATTATGATATATGTACTAGCAACGATGCTCCTAAATGTCCCAGCAAAGATGCTAGTAAAACTAATATAGGTAAAGGATAAATGTGCATAATCATAACAGCAACAGGGGAAAGAAGAAAAAAGAGAGAGAGAGAGAGAGAGAGAGATTAAAGATACAAACTTTAAAAAACCAAAATATTACACACACACAAATAGGAACATTGCCATACAAACCCTAACTTATCAGTATGATTCTCATGAGAAATGTGTTGTCCCATTGGTACACCTATGAGTCAATTTTAAGGAAATAATTGAATCAAATCAAATCAATGTTGGGCCAGAAAATTAAGGCATGTTCTTTAGGCAATCCATCTTCACTACATGATTAGTATATTGAATATAATATAAAGCTAATAAAGAATAGAACCTAAGCGAAGTTAGGTATGTGTAGATTACGAAAATGCCAACCAATGCGCAACTATGCACAAAACAAGCACATAAGCATAAAGAAACATCAAATAGTTACTAAAGAAATCACTTAAAAAATTGCTAATTAAACATGTAGAATGTGATGCACATGGAACAAAATTATATGAGCGATGAAAAACCACAGAGAATTGTTGTACTACAAAAGTACCAAAATACCCGAAGATATAAACTAAGGAGAAAAAACATGCAAAACAAAGAGGGGAAGGGACCCCACATCAGAAATGGATGAGGAAAATTTATGAACAACACCAACACATCAATTAGACAAGCATGAATCATCATCATCATCATCATCATCATCATCATCATCATGCTAAATTTGGAGTGCTCAAATACATGGAAACCATACATTCAAATCTTTCAACCCAAAGGAGAAAATTAAAGGAAAATATGGGGGAAAATCAAAATAGAAGGAAAGTACATAGATATAAATAGATAAAAGAGAATGCTAGAAAATACAATACCGCATCACAATCTTATTAGGCTGCAATGGTGTCTTTCAGCAAACAGAGGAATTCAAACAAATTCTAGATACCACTACACAAAATCGGTGGAAAAAAAAAGACTGTCTTCAATATTCATGGAGGCTAAAGGTTTGGAGAGGCTGTACTTGGCGTAGCGACAATAGATTGACAGAAAACTCTCCCTTGTTCTCTCTTAGAAACTATGAGAACTATAAAAAATTCGATTGAGCAACTCCACAAAAGGGAGGGCTCTTACTTTTTTCTTTTCTTTTTTTATCAAAGAAAGAAATTTGTAGCATTACTAAATAAGCAAAGTACATAGATCCTAAGTTTGTGTGAGGCTTAGATCACTTCTACAGTTAACATTATAACTACTAATAGTTCTACTAGCCAAGTTGTTTAGGGAGTTAAGGAGTGCCAGGGATTTATAGTTAAAAAATTCTGCATGACCTAAATTAGATGTTATGTCTACCAAATCAGATATTAGGTAGATGGGCCAGGGAAACTTAGGAGGGTTAAGAAGGGCTCTTACTTACAACCTAATGTTTTATCAAAACTAAGAGTTCCAAGGGTATCGGTCAATAGTGAATTGGAAGGTCAACAACATGAGTAAAGTCGTCACAAACCAAGACTTGAGTCCACAATTTCGTAAATACAAAAAATTTGACACCATTTACTACGTGATGATATATGCAAAATTAAATGTTAATTTTTGGATTTTCTTTGCTTTGGTACTTTTCTTAACATGAATTTACACTATATTTTTCTTGGGATTTTGTTCATAAACCTAAGAATGGAATGAAGTTCGGAAAATTAAGTGTATTAAGAAGATGAATATGGCAGGCATGAATAAAATTGGTGGATTGTTTTTTATGAAAATAGTCTCTTTGGTGAAATTAGTTGAAAGAATGTCTCAAACAAGAATATGCTTGGATAGTGAAGTTTCCTAGTAATCGTTCTCGGGTCTACAAGACAATTTATATTGGACAATTGGCATCTAATCAGAATTCAAGATATAATCAAGAGTCAGCTAGGACACATGGTCTCATCATTTGTGTTCAGCATAAACCAGTTTTAGAAATGGCCAATGGAGACCTACTGGATCAATGTTATTGATGTTTGGGGAGTGTTGCGTCTAGAACTTCTTCGAGGGCCGGATACTGAGATGACCACCTTAAGAGCTCCCCAGCCAAGTTGGAATAGCTGAGATGCCTGCACTCACAAAGAAAACAAGAACGGTCCGGCCAAGTTTTGGCCGGGGAACCACCTCTAACGCCCAAGTCAGCCTAAGCAACAATAAGAGTTCTTGAGAGAGTTCTCAAGAACGTAATGAATAATTGATCAGATGAATCTCGTACCTTTCTCCATGTAGGATGTGGGTTTATATAGAAGATACCTGGAGGCAGCGCTTCCTTGAGTTTCGGATCGGCAGTTGAAGAGTGAGTGAAATATCTTCAGAGTTACAGCTCCTCCTTTGGCGGACCAGATAGAGCCGTTATCCGATAACTCATCTCCCCAATTCTCGAAACTGCCTTATTAAGTAGTTATCTGTAACTAACTCTTTTGACTTGGCCGTCTTCAACGTCACTCTTGGACTTAGTCCAAGTGGGATTCTTAAGCTTATTCCGAACATGTTTCTTGAAGGGGTTAATATGCTTCCTCCCGAGGGGGTTTCCTGTGCCTCTCGTGAGAGAGCACCGTTCCTCCCGAGCATGCAGAAGACACATGTCCCAAGGGGGTATGTGTTTTACTCAGAAGGGATTCTTAGAATCCTCTTAAGAGGACTTCCCTGCCCCGAGTGGGGGTGTACGCTCCTCTCGAGAGGGGACCCTCGGGCTATATGTTCTCCACAACAAGGAGCATTACATAACTAGAAGCAATTGCATTGTTTTGAATCTGACTTGGTGAGATGGAAGGTTACCCTACCAGTCTATTTTCTACTAAATTAGATCAAAACTAAGAAAGTTGAACAAGTGGACATGGAGTAACTTACTGGAAATATTACAAGACATAAATTCACTACATCACGATGTCTACTAGATGCTTTAAACACCAAAGACCAACTAATTTGAAGGGAACTGGGTGTAAATTCTTTTTTTCCCTCCTGTTGGAAAGCCAGAATCAACTGTTTTCAGAAAAGTCATAACTTTTTCTGCTAGATTCTTAATGTACTTTAATTGCTATTACCAGATGACAAGAGTTGGATTATGTATAAATCCAACTACAATGAATCTATTCGAGTTGTTGGAAAATTGGTAATTGTTTTATTCTACTGTTCTAACATATTTAGAAACAAAGAAACTTCAGATTATCCCGAAACAAGATTAAAACCAGAACTAAAATTTTCAATCGATGTATGAATTGAAAGTATGAGGCATATTATGATTCGAACTATGATCATGCAAGAGATTGAAGAATCAAGAAAATGAATCTACTAGAAAAAAACATATCAAGAAAATGAGGAAAAAAACAAACAAAAGACAAGAGTTGAATAAGAAAACAAACAACTCACCTGGAGTACTGTTGAAGACTGCTGTTGAAAGAGATTTTGTTCAGACTGTTGTTGAACGGGGATTTCGTTCAGACTGCCGTTCAAAGAGATTTCGTTCACTCTGCTGTTGGAGACTCATGAAGACTGTTCGAGAGGAGAAGATTTCCGAGAGGAGAAGACTCACTGAAGATTGTTCGAGAGGAGAAGATTTACAAGAGGAGAAGACTCACTGAAGACTATTCGAGAGGAGAAGAGGACCTTCGTTCGTTCTGGGAAGCGCCGTTCGAGTTCGAGACACCATCAAAATGAAATCTGAAATGCACTCATTCAAGGGGTATTTATAGACGAGGCTTATCCCACTCATTTCACCATAATCGTTGAATTCTACCCATTCACAATTTTAGCCTAAATTTTGAAATGGGTAGATTTCTGAATGGGCTCATGTTTTCCAACCAAACAGGGTTTTAATGCCCATTCATGAGTCCGGGGATTTGAAATCCCTGGACTCACACAACCAAACAGGCTCTAAAGGTAATCTTGTGATGACTTCCCTATTTGCATTTCTCACCACATTCCCAATATGGCCCCATTTGGAATCTCCTCTTCAAATGCACAATTAAAATCCATATATGAACGATCTCTCTTTAAATGCCTCTCATGGAAATCATTTCCATGGCTAATTTCCTAATTTAAAACTTTGAGTAATTGCCAATTCATTCCCATGATCATCTATGTGAGCATTCCCTTCTAGGTCCGCCTCCCATAAGGCATTGAATCTTGACCCCGAATATGGAAACCTTGTGGTATTTCTATTTTATGAATTATTTTATCATTCCCTTTCCCTAACTGTAGCGGCTCTTCCTTCTCCAGCGTCGAAAGCTCGCCGGTTCTCCTTCTGAAATTTGGGTTTGTGTGCAATCATCCATGGCCTATAAGTATTTGCAAGGGGCAGTTGCGATCGATCTCCATTGTCCTCTGTAGCTTCACCTTCACCAACTCCTTCCATGGCTTCTACATTTTTTTGGAGCTGGCTCTCTCCTAGCCTCCTAGGCACATTACATTGTTCACAGTGATGACCAAAACATCCGCAATCATGAAAACAAAAGTTGAATATGAAGGATTCATAATGAATATGATGAGTCATGTTGTTCAAATGGTACTGTACTACTGTGATAGGAGAGGTTTGGTGAGGTCATCCTCAACACAGACTCTTGCAAAGTTCCTTCGCATAGTTTTCTGAGTGGCGTAATCTACTTTAATTACTCTGCCCACCCTATTTTCTAGCTGCATCAAAAGCCTCTTGTCAAAGTATTCAATGGATGTTTGTACTGATCAGTTCATTAGTCCGACCAAACAGTCCAACCAAAGCTTTATAGAGCTTCGGCCTTGTAGGTTTTTTATTTCCAAAATCTCTCTAGTTTCTTCTTCGATTGCATCCATTCCTTCATTATCTTTAGGAGTTGCAAAATCATCCGATCAGTTCCGACTTCTTTCGGATCATATTTTCCTTCAGAAATTCTTGTAATCACCGAATCAAAGAACCTAATCTGAAGTTTAAGTCCAATCAAGAGTTGAAGGTGAGAGAAAAGCATAAGTAGAATAATGTGAACGATAGGAATTCTAAATATAGAAATGCAGAAGTATGATATGAAGAAGAAGAGGAAGCGGTATGGAGTGTGTGAAATACATGACCTGAAGGAGGGTACGTATTTATCATGAAATTGGGGAGCTAGCTTGAGATTGTGAAAACAGTGATCCATACAATGGGGTTTAGTTATTTTATTGGCTCGAATGCGTTCTTTAGTGGAATGGAGTAATGGGTTTAGGATGAAATAACCTTATATATAACCCTACATAGAATGATGAACAGGAATTGTAATTTATACCCTATCGCTGGCGTCAGTTCCACCGACGGCACTACACACGCTAAAGCCTCCATTTATCATGGGTTCTTCAGATGCTTCAGTTTCTTAAACAAAGAATCTCATCAGGTTTCATTTCAATCCATTATCTAACTGTGGATTAGATGACGATCCTCTTGAGATTCTACTACATGAAGTGATGTCTATGACCTTTTTTCAAACACATTTGAGCCTTGGAAAAGCAGTGGATTCCACTAGAAGTCGAGAAACTAAATGAGAGAAAAGAGAACTCCAAGCAAGAGAGATACCGATTCCTAAATGAGAGTGACAAGCCAAGCACACATGAGGATTCCGGTTACTGAATGCAATGATGCCGGCCGGCAACGACAATGGCGACTTCGTGGGAAGAGGATTTGTGAATCAAGGGTGAGTACAGTATAGTTGTCACATCCACCCAGCCAGTACCCTATCTAGCATACCCGGGAATGTGATCCACAGTCCAAGGATCAAACATCGAGGCACCATGCCTCCCACATACGCGATAACACAATCATGAACAATAATAATCAAGGTAAAAGCAACAAATAATAGATATCATGAATAAGATAAGATCAACTAATCAGAGTGCGGAAATAGATGATACTAAATGTATAAGTGTAATCATAAGGATGAGAGAGTATATGAGAGTCACTCTCTCAAGGCAGCGGAAAAGTAGTAAAATCAAGTTAGTTACAATCCCATGTTTTAAAGAGTAATCTAAAGAAAGTTAATTACATATCCAAACGTTCCACAATAAACCAGGGAAATGGGGCACTAGACAATGGTTTCTTCTATCCTAATGATCTTCTCCTCATAGGTGTGGATGAAGAAAGCCCAGCTCAGCCGCTCCCACACAATAGTGGGGCTAACCCTGATACGTATAATAATCCTCTTCGGCACCATAACTTTGATCCTCATCGTAGCTACCACCCAGAGGGTAGTATGAGGAATCAAATTCTGTCTCGTAGAATGAGCCATCAAAGTCTTCGGTACCTGCGGGAAAATCTACAACAATTGCACAAAAGGAATGAGTTCAAAAGAACTCAGCAAGGCGGTTATTCCATAATCCAAAATCATATAAATACAGATCATAACATAGTGCAATGTAATATGAGACATATGATGCAAATATGATTCTAACTCTATGAATGCTAGTCTCTATGGTAGACATGTTTTAAGCCATAGCACCATACTTCTTTAGGTAAGTCTCAATCACTCAATACCGGGGGGAATTGGGTCCTGCATCCCTATCGGACAATTCCATGGTTGGGGTTTCAGTCACCACTCTCTCACATCTCCATTTGGTCTAAGTATTGGCGCATGTCAAGGTAAAGCCTAGCCCAATGCAAGTCATCTACTCAGTTGTATCAAGTCAGATTCCATTCCTCCCATCCCGGGATCTTTTCCGGTATCCTCCACACTAGAGTCACGGATATTACCCACCGAACTCATCAACCCTATTGGCCATCCACAAATAGTAGACGGGAAGCTCTCACGTCCTCTCACGGATATGACTCACCGATCTTCGAGCGTCCGTGAGCCCAAGTCTAGCTATTTGCAACCCTACCAATAAATGGCCCCTTTCGGGTATCCGTAGCATGGTTTATGTCCTCTCCCGGGCTGGTTACCGGTCTTGAGCGCCCATCAAACCATACACTACCACGGGTAGTTCCGTCTCAATGCCCTTCCTATTCGGGTCTCACACGACAAGGACAATCCTAGCCACAGAACTAGACAATCCTATGTATGTCATCCAATAACCCGGGAAAGTGTCGATAGGCACCTTCGGAGAACATCCCATACTATTCCCTCCGATGTCCAAGGACAGAAGCGTCAATAGGACACTCCCCAATCCCAAGTTATACTTAAGCAATCACATATTCAAGTCCATCATTTCTCATGCATTCAATACATCTTCATGATAAAAGTTAAGTCATAATATTGAAATGATCCATCATAAACACAAGTAACAAGAATAGTAATTCATTATGACAAAAGTATATGAATTTCAATACCACAGTTCTAAAACATGTATAGCAATTCTATAATAATCAAAACAAATAAGAGCTTATGCTCACTAAGTATAAGTACCAAAACATAAGTTCATAGTCTATGTGTTTATGGAGATAACCATCCTTACCTTAGGTTGAGTTGATGATGAATCAAGAATTTACCAAGGAATGGTCCAAAAGTAGTGTTAAGACCCTAAACAAACATAAATAAGAAGTTAGAGAAGAAATCGGGAAGATCGGATGTCGAACAGGTCAAAACTGGCTAAGGTTGTTGTTAGCAACAAGTTTGGTCCTTGGTCAATGGCATCGACCAAAGAGGATCGACCAAAATGTCTTCGGGACAGAATAGTGGGTTTTGGGGATTTTGGTCCGAAATTGGTCTTCCAGGGTTTGGATTGATCCGGAACTTGGAGGGATGCTTAATAATAGTATGAGGACACTACAAATCAAGGAAATTACATAATCTAATGGTCTAAATAGAAAGCCCCAATTTGAGCTACTAAGTTCAAGAGACAAGCATCGTAGCATGGATTGAAATTGATTGCATTGACATTGAAAAGGCATGCATTAGCTAGGGGAACTTATAGGAATTTGATTAGGATCATATGCTAGTGATAAACATGTACATAGCATACTATACACTTCAGTTTTGTACAAGAAGGCATGATGTTAAGAAGAAAATCAAAGAATGTATATGCTAGGCTTGGAATGGGGGCATGGCATCAATAGACAAGTGAGAGGATAATAGGTTAAGCAAGAGTGGACACTTGGAGTGATGGTTGCAAGGTTGCAACACCATCTCCAAGGTCTTAATAGCAAGAGAGGGATAGAAAAGAATAGAATAGAGAGTGGAAGTGATGAATCATACCTTGTAGTTGTAGATGGAGACAAGAAACAAAGATTAACAATGAGTTTTGGTGGAATCTTCTTCACAAGTGCCTAGGAGTTGTTTTGGGAAGCTCTCCCCACATTCTCAGGAGTGAAAATAATTGCAATAGGGCTCAAAACACGAGGCTAGTATAAATAGAATAGGGAATATTCCAAGAATCATTAACTTGTGTGTGTGGGAAACTTTGGTTGATGGTCCTTGGTCGATGGCATCGACCAAAGAGGATCGACCAAAATGTTTTCCAACAAAAAAGTCAGGTTTAGTTCAGCAACTTCGGACTAGGATATGGAGGGCTATACAAGGTCAAATTGAATGGGGTTTTCTTCTACAATTCAATCAAGAAGTGTAGTTTCGGGGAATACCTTCAGATTGTGCATGGGAGTCCATTAGGTACTTCAATTAAATCATTCTTCTCCGATGCGCAGACTTTCATTAAACACCGACAATGTACTCAAGTAAGGGGTATCATCGTCAATGTCCATGGGCTCGGTCTCTAACTCATAATTATCAATCAAAAGGGTCCATAAGTCTCTTCTACCACCACTTCGGGTCTTCGGACCTAAAAACAAAAGTGGATCCGGGTTAGGGTTAGGGTTAGGATAGGGCTGGGTTTTACATTCCCCCCCCCCTAAAAGAAATTTCGTCCTCGAAATTGAAAGCGTACCTGTGCTTCCAAAAAGATGAGGAAACTTCTCCTTCATATCTTCTTCCTTCTCCCATGAAGCTTCTTCAAGGGTGTGGTTCTTTCATCGAATCTTCACCAAAGGGCTGGTGCGATTCCGCAACTGCTTGTCCTTTCTATCTAGGATCTCGACTAGTCCTTCATCGTAAGAAAGATCGGCACTAAGTCCTTCGGGTGCTTGCTGTAGTATGTGTTCCGGGTTCTCTATGTACTTTCGAAGCATCAAAACATGAAACACATTGTGAACTCCGGCAAGGGATGGGGGCAAGGCCAAGCGGTATGCTACAGGCCCAACCTTCTCCAAAATTTCAAAAGGTCCAATGAAGCAAGGGCTAAGCTTTCCTTTCACATTGAATCTCGTCACCCCTTTCATAGGTGATACTTTGAGGAAAACTTTCTCTCCAATTGGAAATTCTAAATCGGTTCTTCTCTTGTCGGCATAAGATTTCTGTCTAGACTGGGCAGACTTGATCCTTTCTTTAATCATGTCAACCATATCACTTGTAGCTTCAATCATCTCTGGACCCAAAACTTTTCTTTCACTTGTCTCAGTCCAATACAAAGGCGTCCTACAAGTGTTACCATACAAAGCTTTAAATGGAGCCATGCCTATTGTTGCTTGATAACTGTTGTTATAGGCAAACTCGACTAAAGCTAAGTGTTCATCCCAATTTCCACCCATGTCTACCACACAAGATCTAAGCATGTCTTCCAATATATGAATTGTCCGCTCAGACTGTCCATCGAACTGTGGATGATGAGCTGTACTCAGATTTAATTGGGTTCCCATGGCTTTCTACAAACCATTCCAAAACCTTGAGGTGAACCTAGGATCACGGTCAGAAACAATACTCACAGGCACTCCATGTAGACGAACTACATTGTCCACATAAAGTTTAGCTAGCTTATCCAAAGTGTAAGTGATCTTCATAGGAATAAAATGGGCTGATTTGGTCAACCTATCAACAATCACCCACACAGTGTCATTTCCCTTACTTGTCCGAGGCAAGCTAGTCACGAAGTCCATTGAGATATCTTCCCACTTCCAACTAGGAATAGGAAGGGGCTGAAGCAATCCAAACGGAGGTTGACGAACGGCTTTCACACGTTAACAAGTCTCACACTTGGCAACAAAATCTTCAACATCAGCTTTCAAACCATTCCACCAAAAATGTTCCCTTAAGTCCTTGTACATCTTGGTACTTCCAAGGTGTACTGTAAAGATGGACTGGTGTGCTTCTTTCAATATTTCCTTCTTAATTTCATCAACAGCAGGCACACAGAGTCTACCTCTAAACAATAAGGTACCATCCATAGATGTACTAAAAGCAGAGTCCATTTCTGAATTCAAGGCAATCTTCTCAATCTTCTCTTTCAACTCTCGATTAGAACCTTGCAAAGCGACAATTTTATCTCTAAGGTGGATCTTGCAGCCATGGCATAAAGAACAAAATCCGAACCCTCAGGAACTACTTCCAAACCAAACCTTTCCATCAAAGACAACAAAGGCCGACTCAAAACATTTAAGTCCAATTCCTTCCTTTGGCTTTCCTACTAAGAGCATCCGCAACTACATTTTCTTTACCTGGTGGTACTGGATGTCACAATCATAGTCAGAGACTAATTCTAACTATCTTCTTTGTCTCATGTTCAGCTCCTTCTGGGTGAAGAAGTATTTCAAACTTTTATGATCCGTGAAGATGGTGATCTTCTCACCGTACGGGTAATGTCTCCAAATCTTCAAAGCAAAGACAATGGCGGCAAGCTCTAAGTCATGAGTGGGGTAGTTCTGCTCATAATCCTTCAATTGCCAAGAGGCATAAGCCATTACATTGCCATGTTGCATCAACATGCAACCCAAACCGATCTTGGAAGCATCAGTGTAGACTGTCAATCCACCGGAACTATCAGATATAGTCAAAACCGGAGCGCTTGTCAATCTAACTTTCAGCTCTTCAAAATTTTTCTCGCAAGTTTCGGTCCACACAAACTTCTCTTCTTTTCTAGTTAGCTTAGTCATAGGAGCAGCCAACCTAGAAAAGTTCTCAATAAATCTTCTGTAGTATCCCGCCAATCCAAGGAAACTTCTTATCTCAGTCACAGTCTTCGGTCTTTCCCAATCAGCAAGCTGTTTGCACCTTCTCAGGATCCACATGGATACCTTTGGCTGAAACAACATGACCGAGGAATACTACCCTTGAGAGCCAAAAGTCACACTTGCTAAACTTAGCATAGAGTTTCTTTTCTCTCAACCTTTGCAATGTGAAGTTCAGGTGCTTCGCATGCTCTTCTTCATTCTTTGAGTAAATCAAGATGTCATCAATGAAAACAATTACAAACTTATCAAGCACATCATGAAATACTCGGTTCATGAGGTCCATGAACACGGCAAGAGCATTAGTTAAGCCGAACGGCATAACTCTAAATTCATAATGTCCATACCTTGTTCTGAACGCCGTCTTAAAGATATCACTTGACTTCACTTTCAATTGATGATATCCCGATCTCAAATCAATCTTCGAGAATACAGCCGCACATTTCAACTGATCAAAAAGATCATCAATTCGGGGCAGCGGGTATCTATTCTTGATCGTCAGCTTGTTCAACTCTCGGTAATCAATGCACAGACACATGATACCGTCCTTCTTCTTTACAAACGAGACTAGAGCTCCCCAAGGCGATACACTTGGCTGCACAAAACCTCTCTCTAAGAGCTCATTCAATTGTGTTTGCAACTCTTCTAGTTCGGTAGGTGCCATTCTATAAGGAGCTTTAGATACCGGAGCCGCTCCATGAGTTAAGTCTATGGAAAACTCAACTTCCCTATTAGGGGGCAATCCTGACAGGTCATTTGGAAACACATCGGCAAAATCACCAGCAACTCTGACTTCTTCATGTCTCTTCCCTTCTTTGACCTTGCTTCCAGCTGAAGCACTTTCCACTAAAGCATGGACTTGCATTAAAGCGGTCAAAGTCTTCTTGCTAATTCTTCCCTTCTCTCCTTGGAACTCGAAAACTGAATTCTCTTCCACTCGAAACTGGATCTTCTTCGAAGAGCACAAGATCACGGCATTGTAGAAGGTCAACCAATCGATTCCCAAGATTACATCAAAATCTCTCATGTCAAACAATACAAGATTTGCCTTCAGGTTCCTTCCACAAATTAATACAAGACAATCTTCTAACACTTTATCTAGTTTAACAGTAGACCCAACAGGGGTACTAATAGACAAATAACTAGATAAACACCGAGGTGTCAGGTTAGTCTTCAAAGCAAAAGTAGATGATATGAATGAATAAGATGCACCCGTATCAAATAACACAAATGCTGGAGAAGAAGCAACCAACAATGTACCTGTGACAACATCGAGGCAAGGATCCTGTTCAGCACCAGATATGCTGAATACTCTGCTGGAAGGAGGGGCAGGGGCAGGAACAGGAGCATTCTTCATGACAAGAGCATAAGATTGGGCTGGTTTCTTTGGGCAAAAGCGGGCATAATGGCCTGTCTGCTTGCAAAAGAAACAAGCAAGATGCTTTCTGTCCAATAGGAGTTGCAACAGGAGGAGGTCTCTGAAATGCAGGCCTAGGATTCACCATCCCAGGTCGAGGAGGATGTGTAACTCCCAAAGGTCTGACTCCACTAGATTGATCATGATGGCCCACAGGAAGAGAACTAGAACTCTGCCCAAAATTTCTCGGCTGAAAGGCAAGAGCAGGGTAAGGAGAAGGTCTAGCAAAATGCCGATCAGTGCGGTCTACAAAGCCAAGGTGCCTAGGTTGCCAAGGTCTCTGAACTCGAGCCTTTTCCTTCTCATTTTCTTCAAGCTTCTTCGAGTTTTGGACCACCTGAGCATATCCTTCCAGAGGCAAGACAATGAGGTATGCCTTGATAGAAGGCTGCAAACCCTTGAAAAACTTTTTCGCCTTAGCATCATCGGACTTGATGGATTTGGGGGCGAAGAAGAAAAGTTCTTCAAATCTTTGCTGATACTCAAGCACAGACAAGGTACCTTGCACTAAAGCCATGAACTCGGCCTCCTTGGCATCTTTTACAACTTCCGAAAAGTAGTTCTTGCAAAATGCTTCTTTAAACTTCTCCTAGGAGACAACACCGGCATTCAGATTCTCGAGGATAGGCCTAGTGGAGGTCCACCATGCATCAGTTTCATGCTGAAGCTTCTTCTCGGCAAACAACACTTTCTGAGCATCAGAACATTGCAAATGTCTAAAGGCTTTCTCCAATTCTCGAAGCCACTTATTTGGAAAGAGAGTGTCCTTTGTTACTCCAGTGAAAGAAGGTACTTGTAACTTTAGGAAACTTTCCATCAAACGGGTGTGGGGTGTCCCGATGAATCTTTCCACAAGAGGGGCTGCGGCACTAGAAGTCCCAACTCCGGCACGGTTCTCATTGTGAAGGGTAGCAAAACCAGCCATCATCTGGTTAAATTGGGCAGCCTATTGTTGCATCATGTTGGTCATGACGCTGGCGATATCTCTAAAACTTCCGATATTGGGGGCACCAGGAATGCCATTCGTGGTGTGGCTATCTTCCTGTGTTTGCTGGTCAAAGCCCCCAACAGGTGTTTCCTTGTTTCCGGCACTACCGGAACCAACGAAATGGTTTCTAAGCAGGACCATTCTGCAAGAATCAAAGATAAGGGCACCAAAATTCAAACTGTCAAAAACAACTTGATCAATGATTAGAATACTCAAATCATGGTTATAATTATCAATATAGCAATCAAATAAGTCAACATTGGTCAAAATCCAAAGGAATCAATTCAAAAATCAAAATTTTCCAAAAATAGCCCAAGGCAGCAAAATGACCTATTTTGGTTGATGCTCCTTGGTCAATGGCATCGACCAAAGAGGATCGACCAAAATGTCTTCTGCGCGAAAAACGGATTTAAAGGGCCCACTTCTCATTTCATTTTCATTTCTCACACAACCATTTCGAGTTTGGCTCTGGGGAAAGCGGTTTTCTAGGGTTCTTAAGGGTCCCAAGACTTGATTCAAGGCTTCAACCACACTTGCAAATCTCTTTTGATCATCAACACAAGTAAGCTCTCTTTCTTCTTCTCTTTTCTTAAAATTTTCATTTACCATTGATGTGTTTCTCACAAAAACTGAACAATGCTTGTTGCTAATGGTTAGAATCATGCATAGAGGTGTTTAGAAACATGTTCCTATTAGTTTCCAAGCAAGATCAAGCTCAACACACAAGATTGCACACACTTTGGTTCCAAAATCACTATTCATTTCACAAAAATCCAACTTTACAAAAACTTGTCCCATTTTCAAACCAAGATGAATTTTAACATGAAATAAATTTCTACATGACTGATTCACTATGGGGAAAGTGTTCCCACTTTCTGTTCGGTAAAAATCAAATTTTCAAAAGTTCACAAACGCAAGCCCAAAGCGGGATTTTCTCTCTCCTACTTGTTGAATTTTGACCTTGAAGATGTCAAAATGATGGATTTTCACCAAACAAAGTGGTTCGGCATGTTTATCCAAGTCTTATGCATATGTTAGAATGTTCGAATCGAAATTTTACCAAAATCAGAATTTTTTGAAAATTTACAAAAATGCCCTTCATTTAACAATTACACACTGAGACTAATCCAAATGAAATTTCTTCTTTGTTTCAACAGATCCATTATGCCTAGAGGAGGGTGACGGGCTGATAGAGGTCGAGGGCACGTTCCTCGGTCGGAGGTTACGGACGAGGAGCATTTCACCACTCCTATGGCTGAGTTTCTAGATGAGTACTACTTCCATGACATACCGATCAAGCATGGACGGTTGGTTGTTGTGGATGATCTAGAGACGTTTCGTATACGAGAGAGACTAGAGGCTATGGATTGGCTACACTTGTACACCACGGCATATCTGGTCTACCCAGATCTCGTCAGGTACTTCTATAGTAACCAGACTTACCACATCGAGGATGATCCACGAAATGGTTCTAGGATCGTCATGGATTCTATGGTTGGGGGCAGGGAGATCAGTTTCACTACTAGGACACTGGCTCGCATCTTGGATGTCCCGATTATACGAGATTCCCGTTGGTGGATTCCCGCCGGTACAGACATCACAAAGGCTCTTTTTCCCTACGAGATATACGAGGTATGCATGACTCTATGGGATGACCTTAACTGCTATACGCCCTGGAGTGGTACCACGATGCGTCCTTCAGCTCGGGTTATCGCTCGCATCGTCGGGCGAAACATCCTTCCGAAGGCAGGGCACCACAGTAAGGTGTCGGCGATGGAGGCATTGGTTATTTACAGCATGTACACTGGAGTGCAAATAGACTTAGCATACATCATGCAAAACGTCATGATTGATCGGATTGAGTTTCCTGGGGATAGGAACTTGGCTTTCGATCGACTTTTGACACGTATTTTTGAGCACTTTGATGTGGACTTGGAGGATACACCAGTGATTCAGGGCCGAGACATAGGTGAGGACATCAGCTCATGGTTGATTAGGAAGATGGGGCTCCACGATGCCGCCAGATCAGAGGATGAGGATGACATCGATGGGGCATCAGAGGATGATGACTCAGAGGGTGATGATAGTGGTGATGAGGACAATGATGAGCATGGGGATGATGATGATCAGGGAGATGAGGCTCAGGGTCAGGATGAGATTCCAAGACACTAGGAGATTCCTACTCCACGATTCTTTGAGATCGAGGGTCCATCTCACACGACTTCTGAGGCTCCAGGTGTGGCTTCTCATCAGTCATAAATTCATTCCATACTTGAGAGGATCGAGGCTAGTCAGGAGCCTATAGAGGTTGCACAGAGGAGGATGGAGTCATACATGTGCACCTTAGCTGAGAGGTTTGCACGATTGGAGGAGGAGTTCAGATCTAGGAGGGATCAGACAGATCGTCGGAGTCGATCACCTAGACAGATAGTACTAGGAGTTTCCTTTTATGCTTTCTTGGATGTATTTATTTTCAGACTTGTAAAAATCTCTTATGTGGTTAATGAAGTTCAGTTATTTTGTTTATATTATTGTGTCTTATTCAAAATTAAATTTGTGCTTCATTAATTTGGTTGCTAGTCCAAGTTATCTATTATTCACCTATAAGAGCAATTGAGTCACTTTTGGATCTGTGACTCGGAATGTTCCGTCATCGTTTCTGTGGTCAGGGTTCCACTTGATCTTGGGCTCTGATACCAATCTGTCACATCCACCCAACCGGTACCCTATCTGGCATACCTGGGAATGTGATCCACAGTCCAAGGATCAAGCATCGAGGGACCATGCCTCCCACATACGCGATAACACAATCATGAGCAATAATAATCAAGGTAAAAGCAACAAATAATAGATATCATGAATAAGATAAGATCAACTAATCAGAGTGCGGAAATAGATGATACTAAATGTATAAGTGTAATCATAAGGATGAGAGAGTATATGAGAGTCACTCTCTCAAGGCAGCGGAAAAGTAGTAAAATAAAGTTAGTTACAATCCCATGTTTTAAAGAGTAACCTAAAGAAAGTTAATTACATATCCAAATGTTCCACAATAAACCAGGGAAATGGGGCCCTAGACAAGGGTTTCTTCCATCCTAATGATCGTCTCCTCATAGGTGTGGATGAAGAAAGCCCAGCTCGGCCGCTCCCGCACAATATTGGGGCTAACCCTGGTACGTATAATAATCCTCTTCGGCACCATAACTTTGATCCTCACCGTAGCTACCACCCAGAGGGTAGTATGAGAAATCAAATTCTGTCTCGTAGAATGAGCCATCAGAGTCTTCGGTACCTGCGGGAAAATCTACAACAATTGCACAAAAGGAATGAGCTCAAAAGAACTCAGCAAGGCAGTTATTCCATAATCCAAAATCATATAAATATAGATCAGAACATAATGCAATGTAATATAAGACATATGATTCTAACTCTATGAATGCTAGTCTCCATGGTAGACATGCTTTAAGCCATAGCACCATACTTCTTTAGGTAAGTTTCAATCACTCAATCCTTGGGGAGAATTGGGTCTGCATCCCTCTCGGACAATTCCATGGTTGGGGTTTCGGTCACCACTCTCTCACATCTCCATTTGGTCTAAGTATTGGCGCATGTCAAGGTAAAGCCTAGCCCAATGCAAGTCATCTACTTAGTCGTATCAAGTCAGATCCGGATACTTCCATTCCTCCCATCCCGGGATCCTTTCTGGTATCCTACACACTAGAGTCACGGATATTACCCACCGGACTCATCAACCCTATTGGTGTCACATCCACCCAGCTGGTACCCTACCTGGCATACCCGAGTGTGTGATCCACAGCCCCGAAGATCAAGTATCGAGGTAATCAACCTCCCACATAGACAATAACATAATCATGAACAATAATAATCAATGTGCAAAAGATAAACAAAAGATCCAAATAAGGAAAGATCAAATCATATATCATCAGAGTACGAAAGACAACCAAAATGTCTAAATCAAAAAGTAAAGTGAGGCGGAATCCCACTCTACAACCAGCGGAAAGTAGTACTAAAAGGAAAGGAAAAAGAATGAAAACTAATCCCAATAGCAGGTACAATAAGTAACTAAATCGTTCTCAATCTTATAGACAACATCTCTATAAGTATAAATCTCAAAAATGACGCAAGGGCGCTTCCACTCTATGGTCGGACTAAGCATCGTACGCAACATAACCACCCGTGGAATCTTCAGTGTAATTGTCATAACCGCAATCACCTTCCTGGAGATATGCCTCTTCTCCTTGCGCTTCTTCATACGTGCAGTCATGATATTCAGAACCTGTAGAGTAATCTAACAAAACATTGTACAAAAGGAATGAGTTTCAAAGAAACTCAGTAAGGCAGTTAATCCATAACAACACAAATGGCAGGATTTCAAAGCAATATAAAATGCTATATGATATGAAACACATGATTCAATATGATTCTAACTCTATGTATGCTGGTCTCTATTGGCAGACATGCTTTAAGTCATAGCACCGTACTTCTTTAGGAAGGTCTCATCACACAATGCCTTTTGGTAGTGGGTCCAGCATCCTCGGGAAATTCCATGGTTGGGGGTATAGGTCACCACTCTCTCACATCACCATTGGTCTAAGTACCGGCGCATGTCAAGGTCAAAGCCTAGCCAAATGCAAGTCTCCTACTCAGTTACATCAAGTCAGATCCAGATACGTCCATTCCTCGCCCCTGGCGATCCTTTTCAGTATCCTTCACACTAGAGTCCTCATAGTCCCTGACTACGGACTCATCAACCCTATAGGTCATCCATATATGGTAAACGGGAAGCTCTCACATCCTCTCACGGGTTGGATACCAGTCTTGAGCGCCCATGAGCCCAAGTCTATCCATATGCAACCCTACCGATAAATGGTCCCCACAATGTGATTCCTGTCCTCTCACGGATTGGTTACCGGTCTTGAGCGCCCATGAATCCCAATTGCTACCACGGGTCGTTCGGTCTCAATACCCTTCCGATTAGGGTCTGACATAACGGGACATCCTAGCCAAACACTACTAGACAGCCCTAAATATGTCATCCAACAATTTAGGAAGGTGTCCAGAGGGCATCTCCGGAAACATCCCATAATATTCCCGTAGTAGTCCAAGGACAGAAGTGTCAAAAGGACACCTCTCCTTTCCAAACCATACTTAATCATACACAAACTGAATTCCATAACATCACATATATGGTAACTTCATATATGGAAAGAAATCAATAATAATATATAACTTGCATATAATTGGTAAGTAAATCATACATGAATCAAGTTAACATAAACGAGTAATGCTACTGTAATCAAGACTATGGAACAATAGTATATCATTGTAAGAATCTAATTAAGGAAATAAACTAACAAGATTCAAATATAGAAACTAGAACATGCAATCTATGTAGTTAAGGAAATAACCATCCTTACCTTATATAACTCGCAAAGGAATCTTAGGGAATTAAGTAAGACCTTGACTAAACTTGGGAAGAAAATCCTAAACAAGTGTATACAACATATTAGGAAAGATACCTTGAAGGAAAGATATCAAAACATCCAAAACAGACCAAATATGAGGTTTCTATACTCATTGGTCAATTGACTTGGTCTACTACCTCAGTTGACCAACAGAGGCAGTGGCCTTCAAAAATCAGAGTTTTTAGAATATGAAACCGAATTTGGTGGTTCAAAAGGGTACTAAACAAAGGGGAAACTACAATGGCAGCATACTAGTATATAGAGGACTTCAAAACACTAATCAAATCAAGTCTTCAAGTTACAAATTAGGAAACAAAAAGTTACCATAATTAGATCAATCATGGTTCTTGAAGAATTCATAGTAAAAATCATGGACAAGAACAGTAGGATGATGGATAACTGATTGTGAATAAGAAATCATGAATAACATGCATAGATCTTCAAGAAAATTAGATCTAAGACTGAAGAACATGAATCTAAATAAGGAAAGCGAATGAATAAAAGTTTTCCTTCAAAAGCGAGTGATGATCTTGATGAAGATCATCCACCAAGCTTTAGATCCTTAGGAAAAGAGAGGGAAAGAGTATAGTGATGGTTGCAACAGAGATACAACATCACTACTACTGTCCTCAATCAGAAAAGGAAATAAAAATAATGAAGAATCAAAGATGAAACACAGAAGAGGATGATCACATACCTTTTTGTGTAAAAGCACGAGTTTTGACGAAGATCAATCAAGATAATCACCAAGGATGCAAGGGAGATGACTTGCAGAGGGCTCTAGTACATTCCAAAGAGTTTGGAGGCAGAAAATACGAAGTAGACTCAAGATTGGACTTAAATAGAGCAAGCAAAGACCTAATTAGCAAAACAAAACCCATTGGTCGATTGGATTGGTCGACCAATCAGGAAAGCAAGTCCAAAAAAGGGAAATGAAGGCTCAAATCAAATCCAAACATAAAGGGGTTTTGTACTCACACCAAGTGACTTACCTAGTAGGTAGAAATGCCTTCGAACCAAGACAGAGAGCACTCCAAGTCTATCAACTAATTCGATCTTCATCAGGATGCAATTTCCATAAATGGAACACTGACATCAACACTCATGGATTCAAATCCAGTCACCAAGTCTTCAACTGAAATGGCCCAAAGCTGACTTCTTGCTTTACTTCGGGTTGTCAGACCTACAAACAACAGGGTTTCCGGGTCAAGGTTAGGGCTGGGTTTCACAATTGATCATCCACAAATAGTAGACGGGAAGCTCTCACGTCCTCTCACGGATATGACTCACCGATCTTCGAGCGTCCGTGAGCCCAAGTCTAGCTATTTGCAACCCAACCAATAAATGGCCCCTTTTGGGTATCCGTAGCATGGTTTATGTCCTCTCTCGGGCTGGTTACCGGTCTTGAGCGCCCATCAAACCATACACTACCACGGGTAGTTCCGTCTCAATGCCCTTCCGATTCGGGTCTAACACGACAAGGACAATCCTAGCCACAGAACTAGACAATCCTATGTATGTCATCCAATAACCCGGGAAAGTGTCGATAGGCACCTTCGGAGAACATCCCATACTATTCCCTCCGATGTCCAAGGACAAAAGCGTCAATAGGACACTCCCCAATCCCAAGTTATACTTAGGCAATCACATATTCAAGTCCATCATTTCTCATGCATTCAATACATCTTCATGATAAAAGTTAAGTCATAATATTGAAATGATTCATCATGAACACAAGTAACAAGAATAGTAATTCATTATGACAAGAGTATATGAATTTCAATACCACAGCTCTAAAACATGTATAGTAGTCCTATAATAATCAAAACAAATAAGAGATTATGCTCACTAAGTATAAGTACCAAAACATAAGTTCATAGTCTATGTGTCTATGGAGATAACCATCCTTACCTTAGGTTGAGTTGATGATGAATCAAGAATTTACCAAGGAATGGTCCAAAAGTAGTGTTAAGACCCTAAACAAACATAAATAAGAAGTTAGAGAAGAAATCGGGAAGATCGGATGTCAAACGGGTCAAAACTGGCTAAGGTTGTTGTCAGCAACAAGTTTGGTTGATGGTCCTTGGTCGATGGCATCGACCAAAGAGGATCGACCAAAATGTCTCGGGACAAAATAGTGGGTTTTGGGGATTTTGGTCCGAAATTGGTCTTCCAGGGTTCGGATCGATCCGGAACTTGGAGGGATGCTTAATAATAGTATGAGGACACTACAAATCAAGGAAATTACATAATCTAATGGTCTAAATAGAAAGCCCCAATTTGAGCTACTAAGTTCAAGAGACAAGCATCGTAACATGGATTGAAATTGATTGCATTGACATTGAAAAGGCATGCATTAGCTAGGGGAACTTATAGGAATTTGATTAGGATCATATGCTAGTGATAAACATGTACATAGCATACTATACAATTCAGTTCTGAACAAGAAGGCATGATGTTAAGAAGAAAATCAAAGAATGTATATGCTAGGCTTGGAATGGGGGCATGGCATCAATAGACAAGTGAGAGGATAATAGGTTAAGCAAGAGTGGACACTTGGAGTGATGGTTGCAAGGTTGCAGCACCATCTCCAAGGTCTCAATAGCAAGAGAGGGATAGAAAAGAATAGAATAGAGAGTGGAGTGATGAATCATACCTTGTAGTTGTAGATGGAGACAAGAAACAAAGATTAACAATGAGTTTTGGTGGAATCTTCTTCACAAGTGCCTAGGAGTTGCTTTGGGAAGCTCTCCCCACGTTCTCAGGAGTGAAAATTATTGCAATAGGGCTCAAAACACGAGGCTAGTATAAATAGAATAGGGAATATTCCAAGAATCATTAACTTGTCTGTCTGGGAAACTTTGGTCGATGGTCCTTGGTCGATGGCATCGACCAAAGAGGATCGACCAAAATGTTTTCCAACAGAAAAGTCAAGTTTAGTTCAGCAACTTTGGACAGGGATATGGAGGGTTATACAAGGTCAAATTGAATGGGGTTTTCTACAATTCAATCAAGAAGGTAGTTGGGAACCTCGGTGTGCACGGGGTCCAGGTCTCTAAACCAGGTCAAATTGAATGGGGTTTTCTTCTACAATTCAATCAAGAAGTGTAGTTTCGGGGAATACCTTCGGATTGTGCACGGGAGTCCATTAGGTACTTCAATTAAATCATTCTTCTCCGATGCGCAGACTTTCATTAAACACCGACAATGTACTCAAGTAAGGGATATCATCGTCAATGTCCATGGGCTCGGTCTCCGACTCATAATTATCAATCAAAAGGGTCCATAAGTCTCTTCTACCACCTCTTCGGGTCTTCGGACCTAAAAACAAAAGTGGATCCGGGTTAGGGTCAGGGTTAGGATAGGGCTGGATTTTACAATAGTGGTTTGGTTGGATGGTTTTGTTTGATCAATGAAGCAAATCAATTCGATTGGTTTAACAATGAATTGAGTGGTTAAACCATCTAATGGTTAGGATCTATTTTAGGACACGTGGCACAACCTAGGACCCTGCTGCGCAGAAGATTTTAATTTGTTAGGGATTAAGAATAACCCAGGGACCTTTAGTAAGATCTCTCTCAAAGTCCTCATACACTCCAAACCTCGTGACATAAAAAGTCAATGTCTATCAGATCCAACGAACCTCTTGGCCTGCATAATGCATTGAGTCTCTTGGAAAAAATGGTATATCCCACCTGTTTCCCCGGATTCACATCCTTTGTAATTCCTTTTCCTACAATTCCCTCTTAGGATTGTGCCATCTGGAATTAAGTAATCCAACGGTTACCCAATTCAAACTAAATTTGAATTTTATTTAAACTCATCCATAAACTTGAATTTTACTTAAACTCTAGTTTGAATTGGGTGACCGTTGGATTACTTAATGCTACATGACAAAATCCTAGGAGGGAATTGTAGGGAAAGGAACTACAAAGCATGTGGGTCCCCCATTTCCCCACTACTTTGATTATCAATGACTGTCTCCATGGTCATCTCAGTTTCTCCCTCTCCTCTTTGGTAAGTTCGATCAAAGGACAACAAGGGTCCGGATCTTGTTCGTCCACTTCTGTCTCCCCTTTGCTCTCAGACGCTTCCTCCGATTATGCATCTTCATCAAACAATTCATCTCTCTCCCCGTCTTCACTTCCTTCAAACAACTCCTTTGAGAGGAGATGTACTTCCCTCTGGGCCATGCATCACAGTATCAGCAAAAGATCTAGTTAAAATCTAATAACATGAATTTCAGACATACAAATTTTCATATTACATTCTCAAACATTGCACTAGCTAGAAGCCACACTTATTGTTCCTAATGACCACCTTCAATGTAAGTCTCAAACTTGAATCTAGAACTATACGTAGTCGTTTGCTGCTATGCAGCACCCCTCTAGAGCATAAATCTGCACCTAAATCGTCAATCCAATTGGACTAAAATTGAACTCGTAGTTGTTGATCTAAATCTGGATACACAACTGAATACAAGTCAGTCCAAGGTAGTGCCTTCACATCAAATCCCCAGTGTTGAGATAAACTCACCCATAAGTTTTGTAGAACAAAAGAATTAATACCACTCTTTTGCATCTACAAACACCAGCTTTGATAGGAATATGACCTGATACATATCAATACCAATAGTCACAAATCTTTAACAGTCGTTAGCAAACGACATTTCTATAAGAATTTAATTGTTGAGCCTCACTATGAAACCACACGATCGATCAATTCTTTATTTGCAACCTTGATCCATAAGTAACCTTGTAGTTTCTAACGACCACCTTGAACACAAGTCTCAAACTAGGCTATTGTTAAGCTCTCTAATCTTCCCAACTTGACTTCCCACCTGGGTCTTCCAATCGGCAACACACAAACAAAGCCCACGAGAATTTCATGAGATGTATATTAATTGGTATTATTATGATATTATCTCTAAATTGGGTTTCTATAGAGGTTTTCAATACCAATACTATTCATGAGACAAACAACCCAAGCCAGAGCTTCACTGGCTTTTCCTCGACTCCTGTAACATCATATGGTCTTGGCTAATTGACATTTGAGAGGCAATGCTTTCTCACCAAAAGCAACTATGCATCTCAGTCACATCCACCCAACCAATATCCATCCACCCGAATACCTGAGGGAGTGATCCATAGCCCAATAGATCAGGTCTCAGACTGATGCGGATCAATTATACTTCTGGATCCGACTGAGCCTCCTCTCATATCTGGGACGATGAGTCCTACAAGAAAGGTTATATGCGGGCCGGCTTGTGTGCCGGGCAGCCGCCTCCGATGGCAAACTCAGATAATGAACAGAGTGAGGTCTCGTGCAAAAGCTACACAAGATTATACTCTAGAGTGTATTGGATGCTTACCGGAGGAGTATGTCTAAGCTTTTATATTGTAAGTGTTACCTTTTATGTATATGGTAAGTCAGCTCGACAAAGGCCGTTATTCCTCCTGAGATCAAGCCTTTCTGCTATTGGTTCCAACACGATCGCTGACGGAGTTGACTTTCTCAATAAGGAATGACTGCCTTATTTGTTGAGCGTGATGCGCGCTTTGGCCGACTCAATCGGTTATGTCCCGATTGGGTGTGGAGCCCCACTCAAGCATAGCCCGTTGATATAGGAAGAATGTGCCAATGAGATGGCCCGTCTGGATTTGTTCATCAGTTCGGGTTACACCCGATCAGTCCGGTTTACACCCGGTTGGGTATAAACTTCCCATATCATAAGCTCCCTATCCCGGTCGTTGTTTGCAAGGTTTGGGATAGTTGGGAAGTTGGACCATCCAGTGTCCGAATTTTAAAGAGAGTATTGGCTATCCATGATTGAAGCATTAATTGGGTATAATACCGAGTGTGCCCATTTGTCAAGAGTGGAAGATATTTACTCTTGTTTTGAGTTGAGGGCAACATGGTAGCGCATCACGTACAGGCTCCGCTTCTTGTCCCGACCAACGTGCAAAAGAAGGATGCTCTTGTCCCGAGTTTTGTTCCACTCGATTCGGGAGAGGAGGAAACGTTTGATTAGGGTGCATTAAATGCCTGCCATGAAGTGACCAGCCGTTTTCATAACGGCTTTCCTCGAGGATCTCGCCCAGTCTGGGAGTGACACGTCAGACGGCTAGGCATAGGTCCATAATGAGTGCTTCGGGGGAGGCGAACCGTCTCCATTCGGTAACCGTTGATCATGAATAGGTGTAACCGTCCGATCAAGGTATGTAACGCCTCTTCCGATGATATAAATAGGGACCTTCCTTCTTCTTTTTGAACTACTATTTTCTTTGCTCTCGACTAAGAAACACTCCCGACTAAGCTCTCCAAGCCATCCAAGTCTTCAAGCAGTAAGTTCCCCTTTCTTTCTTATGGCCCCGAGGAAGTATAAAGTTAAGAGGCCAAAAGTGAGTTTGAGAGGTTTTAGATTTAAACCTAAAGTTCCCATTCCCGTTCATCGAGGAAAACGTCGTCTGGCTAAGGGATATGCTAGTGAAGGTGATAGTGACCAAACCAAAAGATATAATCTGACCGGGGAACATCTAAAAGACCTTCATGAGCAATCCTCAGATGAGGAGCGATCTGGCTCTTGTCGTAGCTCCACCGAAGATGACGATCCTCGGCTCATTGCAGAAATTCACGAGATGTTTCGTAAGGACAAGGAACAACATTAGGCTCAGCCCCCACCGTTCAACCCTGCTCAAAATGAAGTAGAGGCCGAAGTAGAGGCCGTTCCTAGTGTTGAATCTCGGGAGGGTCCCCGATCCGGATTCAAATCCTGCCACTGTCTCTGATTCTGCCACTCCTTCTGCTCAGAGTGTTTTGAGACCCGAGTCTATTGCCACATCTCGAGATCCTCCAGCTTCATCTTCTCAAGCCTTCTTGCGAACAGATGTTCCGACTTCCTCCCGGGTCTCTAGATTAGAAGCCCCACCTCGTCCACCTTTTCAAAGTCCCAGTGGTTTTCGGGGGGCTATTCCCCGTAAGCCCGATCGCAAAAAACTAGATCCTGTTGCTCTAGCGTTGGCCCAATCAGAGCCTTTAAGTCCCTGGCACGTTGATTTTGTCTAGAATTCCTCGGGACCAGAATTTTACCTCTGCTCCCTTTTTCCCGAGGATTTAGATAGATTTATGTTTAGCTTTGGTATACCCGAAGGGTATCAGGTTATTCTCCCGACAGATAGTCAAAGGGTGAATAGTCCCCCGAAGGGATTCTATCCCTTGTATTATGATGCCTTTATCGGGGGGCTGCGTCTTCCGTTGCACTATCTTTTTCTTGATTTTTTGGATCACTACGGGCTTAGCCCGTCTAACTTGAGCCCAAACAGTTGGCAAATCATGATTGGGTTCGTCGGCTTTTGTCATACCCTGGGAGTTTTCCCGACCTTTGCCATGTTCCATCATTTTTATTCTTTGCATCCGCATTCCCAGCGTGGCTGGTTTTTTCTTTCAAAAAGTATTTCTTCATCCTTTCAAGGGAGCTTCATCTTGAAAGATTCTCTCCCGTCCACCACCAAGAAGTGGAGGGAATTCTATCTTTTCTTTAAACCTCCTTCTCCCGAGCCCTTCATAACCTAGTTCCAGGAAGTGTCTAAGGAAGACATTGAGTGTTTGAACTCCCCAGTCGACCTGGATCCCGATGAAGAGAGATGGGTCGGGATCATTAACTAGGTGGATGATGACGAGTTTGTAGTTCATGGGTATTCCATGGAATATGAGCCCGTTCTTCAGAAATGGGGATTTTCCCCGGGTAAGCCTTTGTTTTTATCGCTTTTCCTTTGTACATGATGTGCTGACCTGATTATATCTTCTTTGTTTTGCAGTGAGTCACAATATTTCCGAAGACGATCTGTTGGGCATGGCCCTCGGGAAAATGGAAGAGGCCAAAAGAAGAAAACCCGTACCGATTACCAAAACTTCATCCTCTGGGGTTTTGAAAACCAAGGCTCCCGTACAAGTTTCTGCGCCATCAAAGACTGCTGCCCCTAAAGATCTTGTTTCTTCTGCGGCTGCGATTGTCGGGGCCGAAAAAAGCCCCAAAAAGAGAGCCCCTCCTTCGGGAGGTGAAAAGCGGAAGGGGGATGGTCATCCCCATCCTCCGAAGAAGGTTTGCATTCACGAACCCGAGCATGAGGTTGTGCCTTCAACCGCAGTCGAGGAATCTTGATCATAACTCGGTCTTTTCAGATTCGGCTTATGCCGAGTAGTGGTTGAACCGAGCCACTGAAGATGAAGACCGGGAGTATTTGCAGAATCTTCCCAACCGACAATTTTTCGATGAGGGATATAGGTAATCATTTTCTTTTGAGTCTTTCTCAAATGTATCTTCCTTGTCTAACATTTCTTCTCTAGGTATGTGGCCGGGGCGGTACACATCTTTTCAAAGTCTCTCCGTCGAGCTCGGGACCAGGCTAATCAGTTAGCGCTAGCCGAACAACTCCATGGGGAATCAAATGTTCGGGCCAGCACCACTATTACCCGAGCGGATGAGGTGGAAAAGAAGTTGAAAGAGGCCGAAGAAAAAATGGCCAAGTTAAAGAAGGAGAGGGATAACTTGTCCAAATGCAAAGGCAAATACAAAGGAAAAGTCAGTGACCTTGAAAAGAAACTCGGGAATATTACCGAGGACCTGAGAGCATCCAAGGCTCTTTTGGAGGAGGAGAAAAATGCAAACGTTCAGCTAAGGGACGACTAGCAGAGCTGAAGTCCTCGGGGGCGCAAATCTTCAGGTGGGATGTGTTGGAGAAATACTTTGAGACTAAAGAGTTTAAAAAACTCTCTTTGGCCATTGCTACTCCAGCCTTCAAAAGAGGATTGCGCATAGCTTTCAAGAAGACACTGGAGCAGATGGAGCTTCCTCGTCCCGAAGAATTGGGGAAACTCTTGGATCCTCAAATCTATGATGAGCTCAAGCGTCCCCGCCCCGAGGGTCTTCCCAAACTTGAATTCTTCCCCTTCCCGGTTTCCACCGATTATATTGATCCTCGTCCCCCATCCCCTCCTGAGGAAGAGATAGAAGAAGATGAAGAAGAAGAGGAAGCAGGTGTCCAGGAAGAGGCTGGAGAGTTTGAAAACGATGACCAGGAGAAGACTTTTGTCAAAGAGGACAACAAAGGTTCCCCGACTGAGACTGCTGCAGATATACAGGAGTCCCTCGAGGGTGTGGTCGAGCCTGTCACCGAAGAGAATCTTCCCGGAAGCCCCTCCGTAAAGATTGACTGAAGACCTTCCAGCTTTTTATCTAACTCTTTTATTCCCAAACAATGTAACCTTTTTATGAAGGAATCAAAGATTTTGCTGTTATAGCCTTGATTATTTGTTGCATCCTTAAAAGTATGGTTAACTGAATCGGTGCGAATAACCAAACGGGAAGATCCCGAATGAGTTCTATCTTTTAAGAAAAAGATGTAAGTCCTTATAAAAAGCAGCAAATAGTCAAACGGGAGGTTCCCGAATGTGTTCTATCTTTTAAGAAAAAGATGTAAGTCCTTATAAAAGGCGCAAATAGTCAAACGGGAGGTTCCCGAATGTGTTCTATCTTTTAAGAAAAAGATGTAAGTCCTTATAAAAGGCGCAAATAGTCAAACGGGAGGTTCCCGAATGTGTTTTATCTTTTAAGAAAAAGATGTAAGTCCTTATAAAAGGCGCAAATATGAACGGGATAGGCCCGACATGAATAAGAGCTACTGGTAGAACTTTCTCAAATTGGTGGAATTCCACGAACAATCGATCGGTTTCCTAGTCTCTATGTCTTTCAGTCGGTATGCTCCCGGCCTTGTTTCTTTATCTACCAAGTAAGGTCCTTCCCATGTTGGAGTTAACTTTCCTTGGTTCCTTGGATCTGAAGCCCCAGTTCGTCTCAACACTAGATCTCCCGATCGGTATCTTCGACCTTTGACCCAAAGTTATAGTGTTGTGCTGCTCTTTTTTGATACAACTGATTCCTTTGTTGTGCCCTTGTTCGGACCTCTTGCAAAAGGTCTAAGTTCTCCCTTAAGCCTTGGTCATTCTGACTTTTATCAAAAATCTCGTATCGTAACGATCCGGCCAACACCTCTACGGGAGCTAAGGCTTCAGTTCCATAAGCCAAGCAGAAAGGAGTTTCTCCAGTCGGGGTTCGTACCATGGTTCTGTATGACCATAGAACACTTGTGAGCTCTTCGACCCACATCGCCCGATTATCCTCCAATCTCTTCTTGATCCCATCTAGAAGTGTCCTGTTGGTGACTTCTACTTGCCCATTGCTCTGAGGGTAGGCAACTGAGGCCAACCGATGTTCTATGTGGTACCGCATACAGAAGGATTTGAATCCTGCTCCTTCAAACTATTTTCCATTATCTGTTACTAGGATTCGAGGTATCCCGAACCTGTATATAACTTTTTCTTCGAAAAATTTTTCCATCTGTTTTTCTGTAATGGAGGATAATGGTTCAGCCTTGACCCATTTTGTAAAGTAGTCTATTGCAACCACCATGTATTCCCGATTTCTAGGAGCCTTTGGTAATTTCCCGACTAAGTCCATGCCCCACATTGCAAATGGTGTCGGGTTTGAGACTGGGCGTCATGGGAACTACTGGTAACATCGGGACATTAGCATGTTTTTGGCATTGTTCACATTTGCGAACATATTCAATAGCGTCTTTTTGCACGGTAGGCCAGAATATGCCCGAGCGCAATATCTTTTGTGCCAATGCCTTTCCACCCATATGTGCGCCACAGATGTCCTCATGAATTTCAGTTAGGGCATAGCGTGCTCGAGATGGCCCAACACATCTCAAGAGAGGCTCTGTGAATGACCTTTTATATAGTTGGTCCCCGATAATGGTGAACCGAGCCACCTAGTTTCTGATTCTTTTGGCTTCTTTCGGATCAGTAGGGAGAGCATCATCCCGAATGTATTCAACCAGAGGTGTTGTCCAGTCAGGCTCATTATTGATTTCAAAAGTTTCTACCTCCCGGATACTCAGGCTGCTTAACTCTTCAATATAGACTGCCGAGTCCAAGTTTTTGTAATTTGCCAAGGATAATCGGGAGAGTACATCTGCCTTTTCATTCTCCTTCCTGGGTATCTATCGGTAAGTTACCCGATCGAAGTAGGCCTGGAATTGTCCAACCTTGACCAAATACTTAGCCATTCTCTCGTCCTTTGCACCGTATTCTCCCTTGATTTGGTTGACAACTAGTTGGGAATCACTTCTTACTTCTAATTCCCCAACTCTGAGTGCTCGGGCCACACGTAGGCCTGCTATGACAGCTTCGTATTCTGCTTCATTATTTGAAGCCTGGAAATTGAATCTTATAGCATAGTTGATCGTAAAGTCCTTGGGGCTACTGAAGGTCAAGCCTGCTCCCAATCCCGAAACATTGTTCGAGCCATCAACGTGTAGAATCCACAAGTCGGATGTTTCAGATGAGGCCGTTTGATTTTCCCTTTGTGGTAGGGTGCTTTCTACAATGAAATCGGTCAGTACCTGAGCTTTTATGGCGGTCCTCGGTTTGAACTCGATCTGATACTCGCTAAGCTCCACCGACCACCCTACCATCCTTCCTGCCACATCAGGCCTTTGAAGTATTTTCTTTAACGGAAAATTGGTCGGGACAATTATCGGGTGTGCTTGAAAATAGGGCCTTAGTTTTCGTGACGCCACGAGAAGTGCTAATGCCTCCTTATCCACGTCCGGGTACCGTGTCTCCGCATCTATGAGTACGTGACTCACATAATAGACTGGGTTCTGGTTTGTTTCCCCTCTCACCAACACTGCACTGACCGCGTTAGTGAAATTGCAAGGTAAACTGTGAGAGTTTCCCCGGTTATGGGTCTTGCCAAGATAGGTGTTGTCCCGAGCGACGTTTTGAGTTGATCAAATGCCTGCTGGCATTCCCCCGTCCAAGTGATTGCTCCTGAACTTGATGTGGTTTTCAATGCCTTGAAAAAAGAATTGCACTTTTCTCCAGCCCTGGGAAATAAACCAGTTTAAAGCGGCTACCCTCCCGGTCAAACATTGGATTTCCTTTATCGTGACGGGTGGTGCCATCACGATCAGTGCCTGGATCTTTTCCAGGTTGGCCTCTATTCCTCTCTGAGAAACCATGAACCCAAGGAACTTTCCCGAAGAAACTCCAAAAGCACATTTTTCAGGGTTCAGGCGCATTTGGTACATTCTAAGTACATCAAATGTTTCTTCCAGGTCTGCTAAATGCCTTGCCCGAACCAAGCTCTTTACGAGCATGTCATCGACGTACGCTTCCATGTTCTTCCCGATCTGCCGTTGGAAAATTTTGTTGACAGCTCTTTGATAAGTGGCCCCTTTATTTTTCAAACCAAAGGGCATCACTCGATAGTAGTAACTTTCCCGATCAGTCATGAATGAGGTGTGTTTCTCGTCCTCCCAACTCATCAAGATCTGGTTATACCCTGAATAAGCGTCCATGAAGCTAAGGACTTCATGCCCAGCAGTAGCATCGATCAGAAGATCAATCCTCGGGAGGGGATAACAGTCTTTTGGGTAGGCTTTGTTTAAGTCTATGTAGTCGGAACACATTCTCCATTTCCCATTTGCCTTTTTGACCATCACTACATTGGCCAGCTAGGTTGGGCATTCAATTGGTTCTATGAAACCCGACTTCTCCAATTTCTCCACCTCGACCCTGATTGCTTCATGCTTTTCTATCGCAAAGTTCCTTCGCCTTTGGATGACCGGGGTAGCACCCTTCTGTATCCAAAGTTTATGCTCTGCTACCCGCCTGTCTATCCCGGGCATGTCACTTGCCGACCATGGAAAGATATCTGCATTATCAAATAAGAACTGAGTAAGCTCTTTCTTGAAGTTTTCCAGTTGCTCCGAGCCGATGAACGTCCCTCTGTCGGGAAGGAATTGATTGAGTTGTATCCTTTCCAGTTTTTTCTACGGGCTCCGCTCGCTGCATGTTTTCTTCGTCCCGATCATCTCGGATTTCAACATTCAGAGCAGTTTCTGAACTTTCTGGCCTACGCTTTTCCTTTAAGTAATTGGTGTAGCATTGTCGGGAAGCTGATTGATCTGAACAGCATTCCCCTACTCCAGCCTCAGTCGGGAACTTTAGTTTCATGTGCCTAGGGGATACGACTGCTTCAAGCGCATTGAGTGTCGGACGTCCTAGGATCACATTGTATGCCGATAATTCCTTCACGACCATGAAATTGACCCGAACCAGCATGTCTTGAGGTGACTTCCCGATCTTGAGATCCAAATGGATCGTCCCTTCAGCCACTGTAGAGGATCCTGCGAAACCATATAATGGAGTTGATGAAAGGGTTAGCAAATCATCAGCCAATTTCAATCTTTTGAAAGCTTCGTAGGAGATTAGGTCAACGGATGAGCCCATGTCAACCAATACTCGGTGAACTTCCCGGTTGTCTATTTTAACCTTGATGATTATCGCATCATCATGAGGTGCTATAACTCCATCCAAATCTGCATCTGTAAAAGTTATGGGTTCCGAACATGCTGAATTTTGCCTCTTTTTAGGCAAGTGAACAGCCCCCACGAACCGGGCCTTTTGCTTTGCCTTCCTGATTGATTCCACAGTTGGTCCTCCCATAATCACATACATAGGTGTTTCTTCCCGATCCATTTTCTCCTTTCCTTTGTTTGCTTTTTTGACGGTTTCTTTTGGGCTAGGTGATCGGGCTCTCTTTTTTGGTTCTGGTGAGTAGGTACGGGACTTTCCCGATTCCCTCACATACTGGCCAAGTTTACCTTGCTAGATTAGCTTCTTTATCTCAGATTTCAGAATTCAACAACCATCTGTGTGGTGGCCATAGTCTTTGTGGAATCGACAGTACTTTGTCATATCCCGGTCTTCCGGTGGTGAGCGTAGCTTCCCGGGCCACTTTAAGGAACTCTTGTCCCGAATATTCATCAGGATCTCCGACGGCTTTGTATTAAGAGGAGTATAACTCACTCTCCCTTGGTCACGCTTCCACTTGCTTTTTGATCCCTGATTTCTTTCATTCGAGGAACTCTTATCTACATCCCGGTCAGATCTTCTTTCCCGGTCAGCTTTTACCCGAGCATTTATTACTTCATAAACGCTGGCTTGCTTCTGGCATTTGAGTAACAGTGTCCCATACGTTTTGGGTTTGTCTGTTAGCAAGACTTCCAGAAGTCTTTGGTGTGTGATGCCGCTCCAAAGTGCACTATACGCAACTTGATCATCAAGCTCCTCGATCTCGATGGCAACTTCGTCAAATCGCTTCAGGTAATCCCGAATAGATTCATTTCTTCCTTGCCGTATGCCAAAAAGGCTATCAGATGTCTTCTTACTCCCGATTGCGCTTCGGAATCGAGCTATGAATTTCTGAGCTAGCTCCCGGAAATTATTAATGGATCCAGGTTGCAGGCTACTGAACCACTTAATGGCTGGTCCTTTGAGTGAAGCCGGGAACGTTCTACAAAGCAATTCGTCCTCCCGACCCAGTACAGTCATTACTGACTTAAAGTAACTTATATGCTCTTTAGGACTCGTCTTCCCCTCGAATGGGGTGAATGTTGGCATGATGAAGTTCCTAGGAAGAGGCATGTTCATGATCTCATCTGAAAAAGGTTCTCGGTCAACCACGTCTAGATCCTCATCATGATCTCGATCCTCCAGTTTTCGCTCGACCTCTGCTACTCGCCTTCGAAGCCGATTCTGCCGTACTCTGTCTTCATCAGATTCGGCATGCTCTTTACCACGATGGTGGGTAGGTGCTTCTTTTCTTCGGGGATGTGCCCGGGACATTGATACTCTCGACCGTGACGGCTGAGGTTGACTTTCTCCCTGGTCCTCCTTATCTTCGATCTCTTCCCATAGACTCTTTTGGGGTAAAGACCCTGTCTTAGGTGGTATCGAAAGACGATCCAAGGCATTGATTCTCGTTCCATTGGGAGTAGTTTGGCGTTTGCTTCGATCGGGATGAGCTTCTTTTTGTTCCCGAGTTATTTTTAACCTCGGGATACGCCTTGCTCCTCGGGAGCCTCGTGCCATCTTGAAAGCTTTCATCAGCCTTCCCGACTGGGTATTACGTCTTGGTCCTTGTTCGACTCCGATTTGGTGGACCAAGTTACGTAGCACTCCCTGCATCTTAAGCATACCCTTTCTTAATTCATCCATATCCACCATAATGGCGTGGCCTTGAGGACCCTGGGAAGTTCCTTCGCCATTCGGATCCTCCAGAACCAGATTATCCTGAAGTTGCTCTTGTTCTTCATGGGTTGAAGGGTCAACCGTATCCTCGAGGATCGTTTGATTATCCCCGTTGTTCTCTTGTTGGGAACGTCCATTAACTCGTCGTACCATGACTTCCAAGTTTTGTCCTTCCCACAAACGGCGCCAAACTGATGCGGATCAATTATACTTCTGGATCCGACTGAGCCTCCTCTCGTATCCGGGACGATGAGTTCTGCAAGAAAGGTTAGATGCGGGTCGGCTTGTGTGCCGGGCAGCCGCCTCCGATGGCAAAGTCAGATAATGAATAGAGTGAGGTCTCGTGCAAAAGCTACACAAGATTATACACTCAGAGTGTATTGGATGCTTACCGGAGGAGTATGTCTAAGCTTTTATAATGTAAGTGTTACATTTTATGTATATGGTAAGTCAGCTCGACAAAGGCCATTATTCCTCCTGAGATCAAGCCTTTCTGCTATTGGTTCCAACACGATCGCCGATGGAGTTGACTTTCTCAATAAGGAATGACTGCCTTATTTGTTGAGCGTGATGCGCGCTTTGGCCAACTCAATCGGTTATGTCCCGATTGGGTGTGGAGCCCCACTTGGGCATAGCCCGTTGATATAGGAAGAATGTGCTAATGAGATGGCCCGTCTGGATTTGTTCATCAGTTCGGGTTACACGGTCAGTCCAGTTTACACCCGGTTGGGTATAAACTTCCCGTATCACAAACAATCATAAACCAATCCACACAATAGAATCATGAGCAACTATAAATCAATGTTGTATATATAATTAAGAAATATACCAAATATCAAGGATCTCAAACTAAATCAGAGTGCAGAAGTGATGACATAACTAAAGTAATCAAACTTGAAAAGAATAAACTAAGCCAAGATCTAAGTCTTCTAATGTTTCGCCTTGTAGCCCTACATGCGAATGAGGCATCTTCTATCATTGTTGATTTGGACCATAATAGTACTCCACACTAATCCTAGAATCGTACCACGTGTCATAGCCAATTCCCATTGTTTCCTCAGTTGTATAATCATAGAGAAAAATCTCTGAACTTGTACTCGATATTTTTTCTTCATGTGCATAGACATCTAAAAACAAAAAATTCCTCGAAGGGTGAGCTCAAAAGAACTCAGCAAAAAGTAGTTCACAAACATATAACCATAATCACAGTTTAAGTCAAAACATCATATAGTGTATCATGATATGAAGTGAAATGCAACAATGCTACTATACTCTAACTGATGCTAGTCTCGATATGGTAGCATGCATTAAAATAAAACACCAACCTCTTCTAGGTAGGTCTCATCACTCTGATCTCTCAGGGGATGGTTACCGGTCTTGAGATCTTGAGTAAGGGGTTAAAGCAACCCTCTGGGACTACCACCATGGCTAGTGTTCAAGTCGCTAGTCTCTCACCACACCATTGGCATGAGTACTGGCGCGTGTCAGGGATGTTCCTAGCCCAATGCAAGTCAACAACTCAATTACATTAACCTAGGTTCATATACCTCCCCTCATGCATCTCACACTCTTGGTTTGGTATCCTCCCTTACTAGAGTCAACATATCCTATGGCTCCAACCAACTCAGACTACGCCTCCTCTTAACCCTATTGGTCATTCACATATAATGGGCGGGAAGCTCTCATAATCTCTTATGGGTTGGTTACTGGTTTTGAGCGTCTATAAGCCGAAACCTGTTATATGCAACCACACCAATGAATGCCCCCCCCCCCAAATAAAGTTGTGTCCTCTCACGGGTTGGTTACCGGTCTTGAATGCCCACCACCCTACACTGCTGCCACGGGTCACTCGACATCAATACCCACGCCGATAGGGTGTGATATGACAGGGTTCACTGTAACTATGAAAAGTGTTGGGGGCATTAGGGTCTCATATCACTTCCGCTAATATCCCAAGCCAGGAGTTTCCAAATAGGCATTTTCCCAATTTGCAATTACAACATACAACAACCTCCCACAAATAAGTAAAAGGTTCAAATCAAAATTCACATTCCACAATCCAATTCAAGTCCATAATGCCTCAAGTTTAATCCATACATCAATATCATAAACAATCATCTTGTATTCTGTAATTTCAGAACATAGTCATCATTCCTAAGTCTTATAACAGCAACCTGTATGTCAATATGCAAGTTTCAAATCAAATAAGAAAACAACAATGTTTATGTGCAAGTGAATGTCCTCACCTTGTTATTGATTTGCAACTTTGAAAACACTCAGAGAGTAAGTTCACACTTCTAAAAAAGTTATAATAATATGTTGGTTCAAGGTTAGAAATAACCCTGGAGGTCCTATATCGAAAAGAGAAACCTGAAACTAGAGGGAATGGTTGGTTGAATGGGTTGCCTGAGGCAACCAAGGAGTATTGGTCCCTTGGGCTGGTCGCTCGAGGTAACTAGGTTAGGCAACCAGACTTCGAGTACGAACAAAATCATCTCAGATCGACAGCAAGCTTCCAAATTGGGTTCTAAACTACTCCGAAAATACATAGAAAATTCTGAAATAATATATTATAATATGATGTATCATGATTTAAGAATCAATCAATGCAAAAAAAACAAAAACCCAACGAATCCTAGGTTAGGTCTTTTTCGAAATCAATCCGGAAGAACACAAGTGAACTAGAATGCATGGAGATCCACTCTAGGGTAAAGAGATAAGATGAACTAGGTTGATATGTAACCAAAAGCCTTCTACTCGATCTAATCAGTAGAGAAAAAGAATGGCGAAAGAAAGTTACAAGAATGGAGATGAGTACTAACCTTTAAGAAAATTAATTGCCACACAAAAAAAATTTCGGTAGATCTCCACATTGCCTTTCACCTTCGCGGAGCACTCTCTAACAAACTGACGTCCACTAATGCTATAGATCATAATGACATGTTTTAGAACGAAAACACATTAAATAGGGCCCCAAAAATCTAATTTTTCAAAATTGTCTTTTTCCACCCAAAACCAGGTTGGTCGCCTAGGGTGACCAGCCCAATCAACCAACCCCTAGAACTTAGATCTAAGAGCAAAATCAAGGCCTAGAAAGCCCATGGCTCTGCCCAAGCTCCTACTCTATACTCCATAAGGGTCTTACTTGATTTTCGGGATCTTCCACACGTGTCATTAAGGAACACTTGATCCATCTACCAAATCCATCAACGTCCGTGTTGGATCTCCTTTCAACCCTCGATAGGATTCCCAACTCAGTATCATCACTATCCACTTCCATTGGTTCGAACTCCAATCCAATGGTCTCTACTTGGATGGCCCACAGTTGCCTTCTATCCGCACTTCGGGTTCTTAGACCTACAATATGCATTTCGGATTCGGATCAAAAATTTCACAATAATAATCCTAAAAGATAAATAATGCTAATAACATAACAATGCATGGATTGGCCCAAAAAAAAATAGAACACAAACAAACGTACATTAGCAAAACAGGTAGAAAACTAAAAGCTTAAGATACAACTCTTAACACAACTTCTTTCAATGTAGCTCTTGGGCAAGTTGTCAAGATTATCTAAGATTACGGACGAGAGGTTAAAAGAATCCCTTGGGGGGTTAATTGCACCCAATCAGTTAGCCTTTGTTCCTAATAGATTAATATTTGATAATATCTTTATTGCCCATGAGATGTTCCATTATATTAAGCAGCGGAAGAAGGGAAAGAATATGTTATTGGCTCTCAAGTTAGATATGAAGAAGGCCTATGGCAATCTGGAGTGGCCTTTCCTTAAGGCCTTGTTACTGAAGACGGGTTTCTCTAAGAGGTGGGTAGCTTTGATTATGGAGTGCACATGCTCAATCTCTTATACACTATTGGTGAATGGCATGGAGAGGAAGTCCTTTGTCCCTACAAGAGGTATTCAACAAGGAGATCCCTTGTTCCCCTTTTTTATTTATTTTTTGCTCACAAGCTCTCTCAACTATCATTGGTAAAGCAAAAGAAGGTGGACTGGTGCAAGGAATTAGTGTTAGAAGAAGGGCTCCTACTATTTCTCACTTATTGTTTCCAGATGATTGCTTATTATTTTCTCAAGTTAAAATGGATCAAGTGGTTGAGCTTAACAATGCTTAGATCTATATTTTAGGGCTAGCGGCCAACGGATTAATCTCAAGAATTCCTAGTTGACATTTAGCTCAAATACACACATGAGATTCAAGGATGGTTCTCAAGAGTGCCTAAGATTCCCTACAACTCCAAACCAACTAAATAGTTAGGGCTGCCATCTAAGATTGGGGTCTCAAAGTCAGAGGTTTTTAAATATTTGACTAAGACCTGTGGCAGAATCAAGGGGTGGGAAAATGGTATGCTCTCAATTGAAGGGAAGGTTACTCTAATCAAATATGTAGGAGCCTCGCTATCCACGTATGCGGCTTCTCACTTCTCCCTACCACAGATTCACCACAATGAAGGAAAGCCATGAGCAATTGCATTTGGGGTCGAAGGATGCAGAGAAAAAAGATTCATTGGGTGTCTTGGACTAGGATGTGCAAGTCTAAGGAGAATGGTGGTAGGGCCTTCAAGACCCTACTCTTCATAATAGGGTTTGGGTTCTGTTGTGTAAAGTAGCATGGAGATTGCAAAAAGAGTCTAACTCATTATGGGTTTGGATTATGAAGGCTATATATTTCCTAAATGCGGGTTGTTGGAAGCAAAAATAGGTCATAACCCTTTCGTGGGCTTGGAGAAGCATGGTGATGGGTCTTAAAGTTCTTAAGGGTTGATGAGGCAAGTGCGCTCGGGAGAATCAATTGATCCTTGGGAGTCAAGGGCAAACTTTGGAGCAGCAGGGGCAAAGCCCATGTTGTGTCCTATTAGTAGGGTGGCTCAACTTATTGATCCAGTGACACGAACATGAAAACAAGATGTGATTCAACAATGACTCTCTCCACATGATGCCGAAGCTATTTTGAAAATCAAAATTCCTTTAAGGCCCACCGAGGATATGCTTATTTGGGAGGGAGCAAGGAATGGGGTCATCTCCACCAAAAGTGCTTATCACCTTTTATTGAATTTGAGGGAACATGCTATGCACAGTCGGCCCAAGTCATCTAGAAGGCATGAGTGGAAATCTATCCCTAAGCGAGTGTGGAAAAGGGTGTGGACTTGTAAATCCCTTCCTAAAATTAAGAACTTCATGTGAAGGTTTGGGCTGAAGGTATTGTGACAGCTCGTGGGTTAGCTCAACATGGAGTGCAGGTTGATCCTATGTTTAGAAGATGTGGGGGCAAGAGAGAAATGGCAGCGCATATACTTTTCCAATGCCCATTTGCAGAAGCCATTTGATTTTGCAGTGGACCTCATTTATGATTCACCAAGGCCCATTAGTGTCTGATACGGAGAAATTATGATCAAACCGGGTTCATACCTGGTTCGACCCTCGACCCCGGTCGAGGCAGAGGGAACCGACTCGCTCCCGAGCGAACCGGATCCAGAAGATGGCTTGCTGAAAAAGAAAACTGATTCAGCTACAAGCACGCCCTAATCCTACTTATGGATTAGGGTAATTACCCTAATGATGGCAGACTCGAATTGACGGCTGCGGCTAATCATTATCGAAGGGATAATCATCGCATAACCTAAAGAGTTATCTCAGGAGTCCTCTACTAGTCCAAACTAGTAGAAGTCTGTTGCTCAACGGATCTATTTGTTAAGATCCAACGACTACCCGAAGAAGGCTCAAGTGCATCCAACGAAGGAGATTCGAAGGTACACTCTATATAAACCTCACTACCATACGAGGTGAGGGATGGATTGAAAACACACAATTTGAGACTCAGGTTCAGATACATACTGATAGACGTAAACTATCAACGGCTTACGATCTAGATCACCTTTCCCAGTTCTTCATTCCTTAGCTCTGTGCTTCTAGCAGAGCCGTTTGTGATTAAGTTCATCAACTGACTTAGCCTTCGGAGGTGGACTCCCGACCCCCGCGGTCGGGCCACATCTGACGCTTTCGTTTTGCAAGTCATCACGAGGAGATCTAAGGGCTGAGCAGATTTTGGACGCATCAGTGTCATTGGCAAGGGGGTATCAAAAGACTAGGAGAGAATTCGCTTCCTAACTAAGGAGGTTGGATATAAGTCACAATGTCATTTGACCTTTGTGTGTTGGAGTTTATGGCTTGCTCATAATGAGGTCATTTTTAGAAGCAAGGGTCCAAGGCCGGAAGAGGTGGTTGCAAGAGCTCAAAGGTCCCATCTTGAGTTTTGGGATGCTTTGGGTTTTTCTTCTGGATGCACATCTCAACATGGTCCAGATGCAGGCGGTTCAGTCCAGCACAAAAGAGGGTGTTTCTACATGGTCTAGATGTAATGCAGCAGTGCCTTTGGAATCTAATAGAGGGGGTATCAGTTTTGCAGCCTCGGGTAGAAGTGGAGTTATTTCTGCTATTTCTGAACCAATCAATACCTCTAATAGTTGTGAAGGCGAAGGGCTGGCTATGCTAGCAGCAATCCAATGGGGGTGGTATTTTTTTTCGAGTTTATTTTGCCTTAAAAAGGTTTGAATAGGGTGGTGGTAAGATCAGATAATGCTCCTTTGATCAAGTGGTTGAATTCTGGAGTGGGAGATGGATCTATTGCAATCCAATCTATCATTCAGGATATTAACTTTGTTGCCCACCAGTTTCAGGAATGTTCCTTTGTATAGGTTTCTAGAGAAGTGAATTGTATTACTCATTATCTAGCTAAAAAGACCTTGTCCTTTGTTAGCAGGCCAGTGTGACCTATTTCTAGCTAACATTCCTCATGTCACGTGTACAGAAAACGATCCAATGGTTTCAAATGAAATACGACTCTTGATTTACATTTAAAATGTTCACTATTCTGTGAATTTACAAAATAAAACCCAAGTCTATCGTTTTACTTTTGCTGCATTTTGGGTTACCTTGTAGGTTCGCACCAGCACCAGCGCAACACTCAAAGAAGCCACACTCAACAAAGCTAGGAAGCTCAGAAAAGAAATATTGTTCCAACCACCCGAGGTGGTATTCATCATATCATGAGTTTGGAAGGCCTTAAAGGGATCTCGCCCTCTACTACTTCCTCCTAGCCTATGGGAGTCCCAATTACGAAACCATAGACTTGGAGGAAGTAGTAGAGGGCAGAGCCCTTTAAGGCCTCCCAAACTCAGGATATGATGAATACCACCACGGGTGGTTGGAGCAATATTTCTTTACTAAGCCGCCTGCTCTGTTTCTTTACTAAGCCGCCTGCTCTGATCAAGAGCAGCCATGGAATCAACGCATGCAGTAACTCCATTTGCATAGGTGGTTTGTTGATGCAGACCTAGTGGAAAACCCAGAGATTCTAGCCAATTCGCCTTCATACTGCCTTGCCCCAATCAAATGGGCTTCCCTGGTGTATTCAGAATCCAACATTCCTGAAACCGGAAACTTCATCATTCAATTGAAAGCTCTCTGCTTGATTCCATCTCGAGAGCGTAACTCTTTTCAATAACAATCTTTTTTCAATCCCTCCTGCTTCTGTACTTGTGTTCCTGCAATGATGTAATGTAAGTCGATTTATGAATTTCTCCAACAAACCTCTTAAATTGAATGCAAATTGCCGATTTTTCTTATTCTTCCTCTTCTCCAAATTCCATTGTTAAATGTTTCTCTACACTTGCCTCCAACAGTTGCAGAAAATCCAAGAGTACATACGAGCTTAAGGCGGTAGCAGCAGCGGCAGCAGCAGGAAATAGCTGAAAAGAAGAAAAAAAGAGGGGCGGCAGCAGCAGCAGTAGCAGTAGCAGCAGCAGGAAATAGCTGAAAAGAAGAAAAAAAGAATCGTTAGAAGAGGCAGAAAAAGAACTGCAGAAAGAAATTTTAAAATAATAATAATAATAAAATAATTCTTAATTTTCCTTCATAAGTGGAGGGGGGTCCTAAATGCAGGCGAACCTGGAAAAATTACCAAAAATCACCTGCCACAAAGACTAACAGATCTCCCTCAACATATAGGTAACAAAACTTTGTTATAAAGTTTTCGGCTGGAAAAAGGTGCAATGAATTAGAGTAAAATGGAAAGCAAGAGCTGAATTTGGAAGATAAAGATTGGGGGACTCTTTAATTTTTCATAAATCTATTCATTAGAGACATTGGAGGGAGACCCATCACCAACTACCAAAAATCTCACAAAGATCTCTTGCTGCAAATATCAGAAGATAGACATAAGCTCTCAAGCCTTGGCTTCTTCAAGTGCTTGAGAAACAGGGAATCAGAGTAGGGCAGAGTCAGGGGTTTCATTTTGTAAATTTACAAAAAAGTAAATCCTTTGAATGTAAAATGAGAAAGCTACATATGTACCTTGCCATTTTATTTGACATCATCGCATCATTTTCTGTACAAGTGGCTTAATCGCAATGATTCACTGCTGGCTGCAGCCACTGCAGCCAATAAAATCCCATACGAGGATGCTGCACACAAACATAAACAAGATAAAGATCATGGAATGCTCATACACAAAGGACGGAAAAGAAATAATGAGTAATAGAAAGACAGAGAGGATTAGCAGAAACAAGTTGCATTGAAACAATTTAGTGGCTTGTGTACCATGAATCCGAAATTGCAAGTAGCCTTTTTCCAACCATGTTGTAACAACTTCTTGGACGAAGATCTCCTGGTAAATCATTGACCCGATTCGTGGTCACATCCTCCATACCATTGATTAACTGAGAAAAGAAACCATTCAATTAAAATACCAAATTAAGCAACAACTAGGATGGTTACACTAGAAAAACAAATATCTTGCAATTATAGGCAAAATATTTTATCATTCAGAGATAACTATAATGCACAAAGTAAAAGAATTGTCTGGCCCATCAAAATTTAGCTATAATTAAATGTAAAACAACAACAATAAGGTAACTAGTTCTACAATACAGATTTTTTTACATGCTATACAATTGTTGCCCATTGCTGTCACTCTCATCTTTCCAAGGAGAAAACAAACATAAAATTGTCGGACAATTCAGTTGTTGCTCCAATTTGCGATGAATGAAAATGGAAAATAGTTGTTGCTCCAATTTGTGATGAATGAAAATGGAAACTATGGGAATTGGTAACCATTGGAAACTCAATTCTAGGAAAAAGACAGAAATCAATACCAATACATGAAACTAACTAGTTTCTGGGGATAAACTTTCAGGAAATTAAGCATGGTTTTGACTTGAGGTATGTCTTGCACCCTTAACAGATTTTCTTTACTCCAATGGAACGGAATGTTTATGGATCAATACCACCTTGTAATCTGCTAGGCAGAAGAATACTATTACACGTATAGAACTATCAATATCCTTAAAAAAAGAAGAAGAAATAGATGATAAGAGATAAAACCGAAAATGATAAGAGATGCTTTCCAGGCAATGTGAGTGTCTCGGTCTAAATTGGAGACAGCATCTGTTTGTTAGTCAATAAGTCTCTAGCATCAGCTAAACCATATTATAATTAAAAATTATGAATATAACAACTTAGTTATGCAACCTACCTAATTCTAACCTTCCTTTTTTAATTCCTTTGATTTTTCTACACAACTGGACAAGTAGCCCAAACAACTCTTCACAATCACACTACTCCTATATTCCCACTCCAAAACACATGCAACAGTAACAAATTATCCCTCCAAAGGGATGGCTTTGTTTGTCAATGCCGAAATTTTGCATCTGGTCTCCATAAGATAATTAATGCCTGTGAACGAGAATTTGAGGGTTTTGCTTCCAAATTCATCGATGCATAAGGATGAAGGTGCAGCAGCTGAAAGGGCAAAGTAATAATTTCACAACCTAATTTGGAGGCTCCGAACCTCTTACCCATTAGAAAATTTGTTTATCATCCAAAAGTCTCCTCACATTTAATGAAGCCAACCGTAAATGATTACAATTTAGAAATACGACAATGTAGGGATGTAAATTACTCTTTATGTGTCTAATTTAACTCCCCCGACATCTCTACTCCTTTGAACATGTACTCATAAGTCACAATGACAATAATTCTTCATGATATAAGCTACCTCTACATTCTCACTCCACAACATATGCATGCACAACAAAAATGCATGAAAGGTAGACCTCAAAGAAGAAACAAGAAATACCAAAAATGATTTAATATCTCCATTCCAATTCTATAACCGCTTCAAATTAGGCTCGATAGATAAGGTTTGACTTGGATAGAGTTTATCTCGATCAGTTATATTTTTTATATAATTGAAAAGGTCTCTTCATCTCAGAAATAGTAAAAATATTTTTTTCACTTTCTCCAAAGGAACCAATCTACTATATTCTACAAACTTCCAAGTTCCAATTATGAATAAATAGCAGACCAGAGCAATTATATCTCACAGATATCTATAATAGGAATCCTTTAAGGAAATTGTACATACGCTGGCAATTGAGTGTTTTCTAAACATAGCCTGCAAACCTCATTTCATTGGTCCAACCATAAATTATCCTAATGGATAACTCTACTCCATAAAATCTTTTTTTTTTGGGCTCGCCATAAAAAAAGTTATTTTTGCCTATTCAATCAACTTTAAATCTCATATGACTCGACATCTTTGACAAGTAGCACCCAATTGCGTCCATTCTTCCTTTCCCAGGGTTATGTCATTGTTTCTATATCCTCATAATGGAATCCACCAAACTCCCATTTTGTAGCGGATGCAAAGTGAAGAGTAAAAGTGTAAGAGGGATGTGATGGGTCGATCTGTCAAAGACAATTAGGTTAAGGTTTTGCATAAGCAATTTGGTTTAGTTTTAGTTGGAATAGAGGTGTCATGCCTATGGTAACATCAAGTGATTATCCAGTAACATCTACATCCCTTGGTAAAGCTTCATATATGCCAAAGGATTGTACAAGGAACAGTTCAGGGTTAGAGATGAAACGAAGTCATTGGAAGATGTTCTTGATGCCATCAAGAAGCTTAAATTACACGAGGATAGAAATTCATAGCCAAAACGTGCCATCAGCTAATCCTTGTTTTTAATTTCCTAACTAGAATGTGGAAAAACTTTCCAGGTTGATCAAATAGGTCCACTCAATCTCTTCTTGTCCAATCTCCAGTGGTCACAATCCCCGAATCTGATCTCCCAGCAAAATATCCATTCATAGAAAGGAAGGAAAATAGAAAGAAATTGACAGCACAGGTGAAAGTCTTTCGTTTGGTAACTTCATGGCTGATGGGTTGCTAACATTCTAAGTAAGTAAAACAGATTAAAGATAACTTGCTCTGGTAAAACTAAAGGTGGATGGTTCCTCTCTTAGGAACCTAGGAGACGCAGGTATGGGAGGTCTGATTCATGACTTGAATGCTAGGGTGTTATCTTCTTTCCGCTGGCATTTGGGCGGCAAATCTAGAATTGAAGCAGAGTTTTTCGGACTCATGAAAGGGTTGGCAGCAACTTGCACTTTGGAGGTGGGGAAATTATGGATAGAGATTGACTCCTTGTCGGTAGTGCTGGCTGTGAAGAAGCTGTGAATCCCTTGGTTAATTTTGCAGCAGCAGAAGGGGTTGAAACCTTTCTTGGACAGCATAGATTGAAGGACTTTCTTGCAAAATCTGCAGCAAAGGATTAGACTTCGGTCCCTTTAGGGATGTGGCCTGACCATGTTCACAAGGAGCTGCAGTGGGATGCTCTGCAATTTCCTAGGTTGAGGTTTAGTTGAGTAATGATGCTTTGCTTCTACTTGTTGCTTTATCAATTGATAATGGAACCTGTGAGTTTGCGTGTATGGGGGCAACTGTTGTTGCAGGATTGAGTGATTGGTTCCTTAAAGTGTATTCCACTTATTTAACTTTAAATAAGTCTGATCCTTTTACCTAAAAACCAAAAACTTGCTCTGGTAAAATCGAAGAAAACGTAATTATAGTAACAAACAGCAACGTGCAAGAATTTATACAACATAAAATGAAATTAATACATGCGTGCTAGAACACATTTCGAATGAAGTATCGTAGATTGTACAACTCACACAACTGAGGATTACCATACGAATTATCAACAGAATTTACAGAAGCAATCTGACCGACTCAAGGTAGCCCAATAATTTCAGACGAAGCATCTAACAAAGACAAGGTTAACCAAACAGTTTTTCAGATGATTCAGTTCACCGCACAGGCAACCAAACAGTTAACTTTATGCATTTCAATTCTACAAACGATCCATCCATAGGGTTATATTCGCGATCAATACATGCATTGGTAGATTTACACAACAAAACAAAACCTTTGAAAAAGTCCGCTTTGAGGTAAAGAAAAGTAAAGAAAACTCAAACAAATATGACAGTAAGAAACCATGGAGATGTATCGCAGTCAAAAAGGAAATATACAAATTTGTACCCAGCCAAGATCAAGAATTTCTCACATTAAAAAGCAGCAAGGAAAAAAATAAAATAAATTCATACCTTCGTTTCAAAAACTTGAGAATGGAGAGAGACCAGAGAAGAAATGGAAGAGCCTAAACGGGACCCAGATGAGATTTTTTTCCTCCATGTAACCCTGAGATGGTAGGGACCTTCCTCAAACCTAAGCCTCTTTCTGTTCGGCTAAGGTTCACCACTTCAAAACAACATCTTATACTTGATGAATTTAAATCTTATCTGCTAAATGAGTCGGGAGTCTGTGATTTTTTCCCAGTTACTGGACGGATCTTCCGAGTGTGGATCATCTCCGCTGACTTTGTGCTCACCGACTACTTTACAACCACAAATTATGTGGGGCCCAAAAAAAAAAAAAAACAAAAATATTTTAAAAATTTTCATCACACCACTCCTGTAATTTGTGGTCAATAGCCGCAAGGTGAGCACGTTGTGCTTTCTATCGGGGAGATGATCTGAACTCAAATCTTGCTTGGTTACTGCGATGACATGGTGGGACCTGCAGTGTGTATCGTTGGATAATTACCAAGTGGATTTCTTTAAATCTTAGCCACTCAAATCACTATTTACACACAAATATTAGCAACTTAAGTAGAGAAAAAACACCGATTTTTCTTTAAAATGAACCAAACTATGTTTTGAACAGCTAGGATTTAATAGAATCCACATGATGTGCATCTAACAGTAGGCACCACAGACAACACCACATGAGGTGCACTTTCCAAGCAAGATAGGTTCTCTAACTATGTTTTTCTCACACCATTTTACCATATGTTTAGGAGGGGTATCCATCTCTAATTTACTTTGTCATTGTTCAAAGAAGCCCCCTCTAAACGTGAAGTGGAGGAGAGCACAGTTCTCTCCGCAAGCTAGACTCTAGATGGAAAGGGAACACTTTAACTGGCAACCCTACATTCAAAAGACGCCAAAAAAATGATTTAAACTTTGGATGGAATGGTAATTTCCAAAAAAAAATCTACCATTGAAAAAATTCATTCGATTCCAGGGACACTGTCTGTTTTATCAATGTTTGTCCCACCAATTTGGCCGAGAACTCGTCATTGGAAGCAATCGTAGATATCCATTGATCATCGGAATTTGACACAGAAATTTATGAACAAATAAAAGCATAATTATTAAGGCTAGAAAGATACTCCCTGTTCATCTGGACATTCTGTAGCATTTCTGCTGCCGAAGTTTCTGGGAACCAGGTCGAGGTGTCTGGATTAGCTTTGAAGATGTTTGTGTTGTTTGCTCTCCAAGGGTCAAACCAAAACAATGTATCTCTACAATTTCCAACTTGTCTTCCTACCATGCTTTCAAGTTGAGGAATGATGCTGCAAATATTTTTCCATGTTCAATACTTGTTTTTTTTTTTCCTTGTACTGGGGTTAAAAATACTTGTCTTAGGGAAGTATTTAGCTTTGATGGTGGCAGCCCATAGAGATCCCGACTCTTTTATTAGCCTCCAACCTTGTTTGAGAAGTAAGGGAAATGAAAGGAGCTGCTTTGCCTTATCATAGTTGTGACAAACTTCCTAGATCGGGCTTTTGATAAGCTTGAATAGCATAGCCCATCTTGTATTGCATAAAGTATTGCTTCCTCGTTGTTCCCATTGTCCAAAATTACTGCATTATTATATACAATGTCTCCTTCACCTACAATCCCCACATTCCATCCTACAATGCTTAGAAATTCATTATGTACCCCCTGCATGTAATAAAATGTGTGAGTAATTTGATAATGTGGTATTGGCCAAGTTATGTGTTTGATAATGTATATTGTTTTGCACACCATAATGCTCCTCCCAATTAGTTGGTCTAAGCTTGAGTTCATGTATCAATGTCTAGATATTTTCTAGAACCCTATGCAGATTGGGTCTACCTTTAGAATTTATTGCAGTATTTCTTTCTACCCATAGGGGAATAACAAGTGATGATAAAAATAGAGAAAAACCATCAGGTTGTTGGTTTGCCTACTTGGTAGCCAACTAGCATTTGATTGCACAAGTGCAATGTAATGCCTCACATCTTTTTCTATTACTATTTTATTATTGTGAGTAAATGTGTCATTGTGATTGAGGTCAGACATCGGTTGTGGGTTCCACAACAGTGGAATTAGATTGAACCGAAAGTGATGAAATGATCAGCGTAAATTTCTGAACCCGGAGGTATGAATTTTCGCACCCCAATGTGGTCCTGTGTAAGAAATATAGCGGGCCCACAAGCCCATAAAGAAGTCAATTTGATAGTATTATATATATTAATTATTAAATGTGAGAAATGTGTGGTGAGGTGTACCCGTATAGGGTTTTAAAAAAAAGGGGGGGGAAAGGAGGTGAGTGGAGGAGGGAAAGAGGGAGGAGGTGACACCTCCCACTTTCCCACCTACCTTTGTGACTTTTAAGGGAGTTGAGAGAGAAAGTGACAGAAAAGGAGTAAATGAGAAGAGGAGAGGAGAGAAAAAAGGAGAGGGGATGAAGAATTCGTTGCAGAAAGCTAGGAGGTAATAGAAGTGAGAGAAAGGGATGAAAGGAGAGGGAAAAGAGATGGCATGCGTGAAGCAGAGAGAGAAGGAGTTGAGAAAGAGTCAAGAACTAAGAGAAGGAATTTCAGAATGGGAAGTAAAAGAGAAAAATCAGAGAGAGAAGAGTTGTACCCATACCCAGTTTGCAGAACTATGAAGAGAGAGAGAAGAAAGTGGAGGAGAAGAGAAACGTGCAGAGGAATTAAAAGAGAAAGAGGAAAGAGAAGGAAAGATTTCAGATTTACAAAACGATTAGAAGATAGTTAAGGAGGAGAGGTAAAGAGGAGAGAGAAAAGAAAGAGAAAGAGGAGTTGCAGAACGAAAGAGAAGATGAATAGGAGAAAGGAGAGAGAAGGAGTGGAGAGGAAGTAGAGAGAGAGGGAGTGGAGAAAAAGTGGAAAAAGAGAAGAAAAGACAAGAGAGGAGAGAGAGCAAGACTGTGGGGAGGAGAGAGGAAAGAAAGAGGAGAGAGAAAAGATTAGAAAGAAAGGAGGAGAGAGAAAATAATATAAAAAAAGGAAATTTTCTTGTTGGCTCCTGCATATTCGAAATAGCCGTTGATTGCCGTTAATTGTTCAAGATGCAAGAGGGAGAGCGGATTTTGATGGAATCAAGTTCAAGACACACATAGAACAGGTAAGTGATATTGACCAACCTATGAATGTTAAGTAGGTGATTTCTTTTAGGGACATGGTAACATAAAGTCTATTTTATTTATTTGTTGATGCAATTTATGGAAAGTATATGATATATGCCTTTGTGTATTGAACAAAATGCATGGAATTGGATGACAACTCAATGACTTGATTGAACTGTTTGAAATGGAATGTTGAACTGTTAATCATGAATTTGAAAGGATGTTTATGCATGTTAAATGTAAATTATCATGCTTTCATATGTAAATGATGGAATGTCATGAACTTTGTAAAGAGATGAGATTGAATGATATCATGCTCTCATGTTTAAATGATTGAATAGTATGGAGTTGTGTCCATCTTTACTCATATGATACTAAATGATGATTGAAATGAAAAATGTATATTGAAATGGGTAGAGCATGGTAATGCAATACTGGAATTGAAGATGAAAAGAGTAAAAGAAAAAGGAATAAAATGTAATGGCTTCTGTAAGTCCTGGTACTTATGTACCCAAATGGGAAGACATGAAGCAAGACTGAAAAGTGAAAAGATTGAGTCCGTGCCGATGGCAGTCCACGAGGTGTACAAGACCTTGTGCCTAGAAGCCACTTCGGTGGTGAAGAGACAGAAGCCACTTCGGTGGTGAAGAGACAAAGCCACTTCGGTGGTGAAGAGACGAAGCCACTTCGGTGGTGAAGAGACTGAAGCCACTTTGGTGGTGAAGAGATAGAAGCCACTTCGATGGTGAAGAGATATGTGCATCCTCTAGATTTGCCTAGGCTCAAGACTATAATGTTAGATAACAAAAATGTAAGTAAAGGAAAAGGAAAAAGAAAAAAGGATCAGGAAAAGGAAAGCGAAAGGAAAAATTGAAATGTATGATGTTATATGATTTTGATGTGCTTATTGATGCATAATGAACTGTCTGACTGACTTACATGGTTGTCTATATTGCTTACTAGACCGCAAAGCTCATTATTGTAAATGTTGACAGGTATTCAGATACATGTTAAAGGCAAGGGCGCTGTCACCTGACAATGCCTTTAAAGTTGAAGATGTAAATTCACATTCCTTTCGTTGCGATTGATGTTTGTATAACTGGACTGTACAGATATGTATTCTTTTGCAACTGTATGTTATTGACTAGACACTGTTGAAAGGTTAAATGTAGATATGAAAGGACTTTAGACTTGAAAATGTTTTGTCTAGCATTTTGTTTTATTGATTATAAAGAGGTGATAATGAGAAGAGTTGTCACGTGCCCTAGTTGAATGTCCATGATGTGGGCCCCACCAAGCTTGTGAAAACTGGGGTCGTGACATACAAGATTGAGATATGGGCAAAGTGTTCCATTTGTAGTCCTAACGATCCTATCACCCATATTCTCTGGTCCATTCGCCTGAAAAGAAAACATGCCAAAGAGTCTCTATCTTGTCTCCACACAGTTCATAAAAATTGTACATCTCCATCCATTGAGATAATGCAGATCTAACTGGTAACCCTACATTTAAGAGACACCAAAAGAAATACTTAAACTTAGGGTGCACTGGTAATTTCCAAAAAAAAAGTCCACCACTTCGTAAACTCATTAGAGGTTTAAGGGTATTTTTGTTTCAACAATGTTTGCCTGCTAACTTAGCAGAGAATTTGCCCTTGGTAGAAAGAAGAGATACCCATAAATCCTTCGACAGATTTAAAGTCAAGGTAGAACTTGAAAAATTTGTAGATATTAAAGTTTAAGAGATACTCTTTGTTAGTTTCAAGGTAAAGCTTCATTTGAGCAATTGTGTTGTCATGAGACCAAATTTTCAACTCCCAGGTTCTCTTGGGCCATGTTTAAAGCATTTGATAGCCAAGGGACATACAAAAAGGATGTATCACTACCATTCCTTACTTGTCTCCTTACCATGCCTTGTAGGTCTGGAACGATACTACAGATACCATTCAAGGGCCAAGATCCCCTTTTTTCCTTACCTTGGGGTTAAAAGGCTAGAGTTGGAAAAGTACTTGGCCTTGAGAGTTGAAGCCCATAGGGATTGAGGTTCGATAGCTTTGTTTCAACTGAAGGGATTTATTGATATCCTCTGTTCTTTGAAAACCTACTCCACCTTGGCACTTTGGTCTACAACATTTATCCTAAGAAATGAGGGTCAATTATTTGGGCTTGGAGGGGTTACCCAGCCAAAAATTTTGGCACAAGGAATCAATTTGTCTACAAATGCTTTTAGGAAAGCGGAAGCATTGCATCTGATTGAGGGAGAGGGGTTGAAGCACTAATTTAATAAGGACAACTCTCCCTACAAAAGATAAGTTAGCAACTTTCTAAGATGCAAACTATTTTCTTAGTTTTTGCAAAAGGAATTTGAGATTCTTTGATTTACACTACCCATAAAATATATTAGTGTCATTATACACATCATCTTTTCTCATTTCCAAGATTCCCAAAATCGATAGGGTTTTGGATTTTTTTTATCATTAGAGACATTCTTACTAAAGAAAGCACCACTTTTTTCAAAATTGACTTCTTCAATTGTGAGGTTAGAAAAAAGCTTCAAAGCTGCTTTAAGGGTCAACATATCCTCATCAGTAGCTCGATAGAAAAGAAATGTATCATCAACAAAAAATAAGTGGGAAATTTTAGGAGCATTGAAGCAATTTAACCCCTTTGAACATGTTGAGCCTTCAGTATTCCTATAGGATCCTAGACAAGACTTCCATTATGAGGATAAAGAGGCGATGGGCTAAGAGGGCAGCCTTGTCGTAGCCTTCTTGAGCCTGAAACCAACTGTGAAGGCATCCATTTAACTTAATAGAGAAAGAGGCAGAACTTACCAGTTGACTGATTAAGTTGCACCAATGGAACTCAAACCCTGGAAAGAAGAAGAGGTGATAGATAACTTTCCATTCAAACCATGTCGTAGGCCTTGGACATGTCAAGCTTTAAAGCAACATAGCTTACCTTTCCTCAAGTAGAATTCATGAAGTGGATGATGTCATGAGCAAGGTAAATTTTATCAATGATTTGCCTTTTGGAAACAAAGGCCCCTTTGATAGGAGAGATGATGTGTGTGAGCATAGGTTTCAGTTTCAAGGCAATGATTTTTCCCAAAATCTTATAAGTAACATTGCAAAGACAAATGGGTCTAAAGTCCAAAACATTATATTTCTTTGGGATGAAGCAGAGCAAAGTATGGTTGGTTCCCCAAGGTAGGGATAAGTCGATAAAGAAAGCAAAGACAAACCTTAAAGGGTCATGCTCGACTAAGTCCCAGTTCTTCTAGAAGAAGAAAGCATTGTAACCATCCATACCCGGAGCTTTATAAGGACCACGGGAAAATACAACATTTTTTATTTCATTCATGAAAAGAAAAGTAGTCAAACCATCCCCCAAGATGTCCCAACCCAAAGGGGGTAATAAATACTCTATAAACGATGGGTCTAATGGGTAGGATGAGAAGAAGAGAGATTTCATGAAGTCAATGAAAGCAAAGGCAATATATTGGAGTTCAAAGAGAGTAACACCATTATGCTCAATGAAATCAATCTTTCTTTTGTGATGGTTAATTTTGATGCTTAAATGGTAGAACCTGGTGTTTTTGTTGCCCTCGTAGATGTACATTTCTCTAGATTTTTTAAACCCGAATAATTCCCTCTTTCAACTATCTCAGTTGATGGGAACAACAATGTGCTTCCAATAGCAATTGCGGTGGTAGAGTCTAAAAACAAAGAAAGTTGGCTTTACTTCCTTGAGTGCTTATGTCGTGCCCTTCAGTTGGATACAATGGAAGATGCATGCCTCACCTTCATTTTTGATAAAAAGAAGGTTCCAATCCAACTGTTATATGTTGAAATTCTTGGAATTTGTAATACAAAGTTCATTCATATTTTGGATACAGGATTGTGCGGTGTTTCCTTAATGTAATGTTTCTTCTTGGAATTTGTAATACAAATTTTATTTATATTTGTGATACATGATTGTGTGGTATTTCTTTAGTGTAATGTTTCCTCTTTCATATTTGTGATGCAAGGCCTAGCACATGTAGTGAGTATGATCTTCCCATATGCACATCAAAGGATATGTTGTAGGCACTTCTATGAGAAGTTTTAGAAGTTATTTCCAAACCCTCCATTACGGTTACATATCTAGGGTGCCTACAAGTCTTATACAAGAGCCAACTTTGATATATAGATGGGGCATATTAAAGACATAAGCCACAATGCATATAAGTGGCTTATGAAGACACCATTACATCTATGAGCATGGCATGCATTTGATGTGAGAGCTAGGAGTGACCACATCACAAGCAACAATGTGGAGACATTCAAGAACTGGCTGGGTGACCTTAGGTATGCTCCCATCCTCTCCTTCATAGATAATTTTAGAGAAAGAGTAAATGAGAAAATTGTCAGAAGGTATGGAGAAAGCATAAAGTATAGGATTGTTGGGCATGTGACACCATTCATAGTATGGTTTTAGACATAATTCAACATTCAAGTAGAGAATACATAGTCCATCCTTGCAGTCAAGGAGCCTACGAGGTAATTGACATGCCTTCAAGAAAGTTTGTGGTAAAGCTAGGGGAAAACATTGTGATTGTGGAATTTGGTTGCTAACTAGGCTACCTTGTAAGCATGTGGCAGTAGTCATCTTGTTAAGGGAGGAAAACATAGAGATGTTTTGTGATGATTATTATACGGTGGAAAAGTATATTTACACCTATGATACGATAGTGGACCCTCTACCTGATGTCTTCACAATTCCACTTCCTCCATCAAAAGAAGCATTACAACCACCTCACTTTCATCGGTTGCCTAGGAGACCCTAGAAAGAAAAGGAATCCCTAGCAAGGGTGAAAAACAGTGAAGGTATAAGACATGTAGCATCTATAATTATTCAGGCCACACTAGGAGGAGGTGCCAAAGAGCACTTGTTGGCTCAATAGTATATCTACAATCTACTCATATTTTGTTGCATTCACCTCCTTACTATATTTCAGTTTGTAATGTAATTTTGTCCTTTTTTTTTTTTTTTTTTTGAATGAAGGTGAACAATGGGCCCACACAAGGGAGCCAGGGTAGCCAAGCCAATGCATGACATGGTCCCAACCACATCCATCAGCTTCTCCACTTAGCATTCAAGATAAAATTATACAAAAGAGCAAACGTATGACTGAAAGAAAATGTGCGAAGTAGAAGACAAGGTCAAACATGCAACAAGGACAATCTTCATAGCCACCAACTAGTTGAGGCAATCATCAAGCTAAAAAGTAAGTACTTTAGCAAATCTAGGTACTTGCATTCTAAGTCTTCCCATATTGGATGAGAAAGCATAATCAATTTCGTAAACCAAATGATGATTCAGGATTTTTGACACATCTTTTTACAATCTAAAATTGATGTTTCATATAATGAATTCTTTTTGTTTTTGGCAAGCATGATTTCTTCAACTGAGATGGGTAGCAGCTTCTATACTGCGTAGTCTTTTATTTGCAATAGTAATTGTGATTTGAGTCATGGATACCTCTGAACTAATTGAGTGATTCTTGTCATATTCTTTCTTTGAATTAAGGTGCTTGTTGTCCTGCTTCATGGATGATTTGGTTGTTGTCATGTCATTCCAAATTGGGTTCATTCTCTTCCTCTATCATGAATGTTGTTGCATTGACACTTATGTTTTACAGTCTAAAAGTGATGTTTCATATGATGAATTAGGATACAATTGTTGACACTTAGCTAGTTGCAGGGGTTGTTTTCTAGTTGTGGGGGCTGTTTTCTAGTTGCAGGGGCTATTTTTCAAACTTATGTTTACAGTCTAAAAGTGATTTCATATGATGAATTAGGATACAATAGTTGATACTTACCTAGTTGCAAGGGCTGTTTTCAAGACTTATGTTTACAGTCTAAAAGTGATTTCATATGATGAATTAGGATATCGTTGACACTTACCTAGTTGCAAGGGATGTTTTTGACACTTATGGACATGCCTTCTTCTTGGGAATCAAGGTGTTTGTCATATTATTTCTTTGAATTAAGATGCTTGATGGATGTATTGCTTGTTCTCATGTCAAAGTTAAGCTTCTATCTTCTCATTTGGATTCAAGTTTTGTTTTGGGAGAAGCATCTATCTTCTCATCTAGATTCAATTTTTTTTTTTTTTTTGGGGGGGGGGAAGCTTCTATGTTGTCATCTAGATTCGGGTTTATTTTTTTTAGAGAAGCATCTATCTTCACTATTGGTGCTAGAGGGATGTGAGGCTGCTTGCAATTGGAGCCACTTCGCCCAGATGTTATTTACAAGGTCTAATATTTGCTTCATAATTAATGCACATATTGTAGAAAATGACTTATACAATTATTGTTATTGCATTAGGAATGAAGCATGCTATAGTTAGGGTCATATGATGCCTAGATGTTATTTGCAAGGCAAGGGCTGATATGATACTTGCTTCACAATTAATGCATATATTGTACATATTGTAGATCGTGGACTGCTACATATTGTTGTATTTTTCTATTCAGCCAATATGCCTTATATCCAGTTGTGCGTCCATTGTGGTGTATTGTTCTAATCATTTTATGTTCAGCCAATATGCCTGAGATCTAGTTGTGCCTTAGGTCCAGTTGTGTTGGATTTTTCTATTTAGCCAGTATGATCAATCACTTATTGGTCTCTCAATAATGTCATGGCTATTTATAATACATCAGTGTTATGGCTTTGTGGATTCCTACAACGAGCTCTATGCACAAAGCCAATAAGAAAAAAAGGCTTACAACCATATAAGATTGAGACAAAATCAAATGAGACAAGGGGGAAAACTTGATTGCAATGCAAGAAGGCTACATAATATTATAATTATACATTTTTCATGGTTCTTCAATACGGCTACATCCCTATTCCAATAAAATAAAAAATGATCTGGAAATTTAATACATCTACAAACCCATTGTTCTTCAAAACAGCTATTATGCAAGTACCTACTAGGACCATGGACGGCTACATAATATTATAACAAACATCATAACCAAATCTACACCTACACTCTTCATGAAGGATTGATCACTCTTGTTTAAGGATTCATCATGCTTCATTGACCTAACGTCATTCTCCAGCTGCTTCACTCTTTTCTTCAATAGCATAACAGTATCCTCTTCTTCTTCTATATTAGTGAGGAGAAACTGACTAAGTCTACTTGTTTTCCCAACTAGTTTGCACCAAACGAAAAACCGACACCCTTGAGGAAAGTTTTTACATGTCTAATAAAGCTTGTCGAGATAGTCAGATGACTGAAATTTTCACAGCTGCTTTCTTGCCACATTTGCAATTCTTATTCTTGTACTTCAGATACTTACCTCGATGATTACTGACATTTTCACTTGAAGTTGACATCCTATTAAATGCACACAAGAAATTAAAGTATGTCTATAGAAACATAACATAACAAGTGAACAATATTTATCTACCTCAGTTAGTCAACTTTCAACCAGCTCAACCATATTGAAATAATAATACCATGCCAATTTACCAACACATTTACAATAGATAATAACATTTCTTTCTGAAATAGCCAACAGCATTTGAACACACTGATAACCAACAAATGCCACACCAATTATCCTCATCTAACATCAATTACGTTCATCATCTAAATGACAATCACATAACCATTCAATGCAAATAAAGATTCTTGTAATAACCAACAACATTTGAATACACTAATAAACTCAATCAACAGAACACATACTTGTAGTAAGATGAGACATATACATTGAAGTGGGGTGGGGGTAGGGAAGGGGCTAAGGGTGCGGCTAAGGGCTTTGCATGGGGTGGAGGGTGGGGCAGAGGGCCCTACATGGGGCAGAGTGTTGTGCGTTGGGTGGGTGCATCGCATGGTGCTCATAGGGGCATTTTTCCAGGCATCATATGTGCACCAAGTCATGGGGCGCTAAGTTGCCCGATAATAGCCCAACGTGACCAACGCCGGTGGTCAAAGAAGCCCACTTAAGCCGCAATTCTATATATGCATGTGATTTGGTGTAAGAGGAACAACCCTAATCTTACCTTGCACTTAGGTGATGAGTGTTGCAAAGTTGAGGTGTAAGAAAAAAAATAAAAGCAAAACCTAGAGATGGAGAGCGACGGCGAGTTGCAGAGGCATCGATGGAATCACTCCGAGAAAATGGAGAGCCGAGAGAGGCGTTAGTGGAGAGGGGGTATCGATGATGTCACTCTAAGAAGTAGGAGAGCAAAGAGAGGCACGGCGTTAATGGAGAGCAGCGGGAGACTAGTCAAAGGAGACGATGGAGAAATAGTGCTTGCAGACATGCGCACTATTAGGGGGTAAATTTGGGGTATTTTAGTAATTTCACACAAGGGAGGGTAATTCAGTAAATTACTTGTGTTGTGGGATTGATAAATTTACAGTGAGGATATTCATGTAATTTTCTTAATCGAAAATGGGGGTAATAAAGTCATTTTCATACCCAGAGGGTAATTAAGTTATTTGAAAATCAATATTTAAATGCTTTAAATATAACTAAAGGCATTTTGGTCATTTCACTCCTACAGTTAACAGAAAATGTAACTATGGATAACTTGTAATTTTGAGTGTGTGCTCCATATTTAGGAGGTAATAGTGGTTGGTCAACAGTTTTACTCCCTTTATAGCAGGTGTCTTGTAATTTGCTCTGAAATTAATTTTGCGATGCAATGTCACAAGTAAAAGGATTGACACAAACATCACTTCATATGTTTTACTCACGATTTTTGATATGTTCAAAACTGCTTCCAAAAGCAAACATAACTATAAATTTTTATTTTTTATTTTTTTTGAAAATTAATAAAAATTGGTTATTTTTCTATTTTTTCTGAAGCAAGAAATACCAAAGACTTCTCAGTGAGTTTTGGAAAGGGAAAATAGATATTAATAGCTTTCAAAACAAATACATCCGATGTCCATCTATGCATAATTAGTTAAAAGTTGCTTCTAAAGCAAAATTAGTAAGATTCCAAGGAGAGTAGGGGATTCAAAGTTTCAAAAAGTGATGGAAGGCTAATTTCGTCTTGAGATCCACTAGTGTTGGAATTAGATACAGCAGCCAGTATGGTGTTGTTAATTGGGTTGTAGCTTTGGGTTCTATGCACCAAATTGCCCGGGGATGTCTGATTAGCATTGCTTCCACAATCATGCCTAATCCAATGTTTTACCCGTTAAGAACTTCCACAATCATGCCTAATCCAATGTTTTACCCGTAAGAAGAAACTCAACCTTTCCATCTTTCAGCTTCTCAGTGAGTTACCAAGTGGCCCCAACATCTTTCTTAGACCTCCCACCTCAACAATGGTCTAATCCCCATATTCAATTATCTTTCATGCCCAATCCATTCAGATCCCCCAGCTACAGAGGTGCTTACCAATGCTTCACATCCACCATCACATCCTTCATTTTTGGGCGGAAGGATGGCACTTCTTCACTTGTGGAGTTGCCCGATCGTAGACCACCCTCCGTTTACTGGGCATGTTGGAACAATCCTGCTTTGAATGCTCAACCTTGGGAGAATCAGTTTCGCTAGTCCAGTGACTTGGCATAAGTCCCCTTCACTATCCTATCCGTGTGAACTTCATGATATCCTTTCTGACCTTGGGGGCATCCTTCTTGACATTGCTGTTAAACAGAAAAGATAACAAAAACTGTGTTACTGCTTTCATCAAGAAAAAGCAAGCAAAATCAATGTCAATAATCTCCTAAAAAAATCTCTGAAACATTGGTTAACTGAGATGGAAGATCATTATCACTACCATGCATGACAATATCTAACGAATCGAAAGAGACTAGATATGAAATGTCATGAATGAGAACAGCTAATACGATGGTTGGTGGATTGTAGACGAGAGTGGGTGCACTATACATGAAAAAACCGCTATAGCTTGGTTTCCTACAAGTTTTAGGGTAGGGTTGGTTAATGACAATGGGCAAACTTTTTCAAAGTCGATACCAAGAGTAGCACTAAACCTAAAAAGACATCAAGACACCTTTGAGATTGATGCACATAAACACAAGGAAGATAAAGATCATGGAATGGTCACCATGAATCTGGAATCATCATTAACAGAAAACCATGAACAATGAAGAAAAAAAAAGGCTTAGCACAAACAAGTTGCAGTCATAAATGGTGGTATACATACCATGAATCTGGAATTGTAAGTAGCATTCATGACTATGCTGTGACCCCCTCCTGAGCGAAGATCTCCTGGTAAATCATCAATCTGGTCTGCAGACATCCTCTGTAACATTAACTAACTGTGATAAAAATATCCAAATCACTTCAGTGCATTACAATATTTAACAATTAAATCGAGCAATGACTGAACTTGTATTTATAATGCAAGTGAGGTGATGATTCAGAGATAACAAGATTACACCAAAGTACTAGAATTTTTGGCCCTAAAACAAATTTGGCTATGAATTCCATGTAAACAACGACGATAAGGTAACTCAACTCATTCTAAAGTAAAAGATTTGAATATTGTGTCGTATACAATTGTTACCAGTTGCCTGCACTCCCATACTTCCAAGGAGGATGCCATGAGAAAAACAGTTAGATTCAATTCAGTTGGTACACTAATTTGCGAGCCTAAGTTCTTCAGGCCCACGCTTGGGATTTTCAACCCACAAGCTAGCTCAGGCTAAGATCTCCAGGCCTGCGGTCATGGCTGGCCAGCCAGTCAAGCCAGAGGCCTCTCTGTCTGAGAAGTGCTAGATTGCCCAGATTAACAAATTTGAGAAGTGCATAACAAATTTGAAGTTGCAACTTTTCCTGCCCAGATTTGGTTTCAACAATTTTTTTTTCCAATATATACATAATAAACACATAAAAATTAGAGGATATTGTCCCAGAAATAAATGCTTTTATGCAAGGAGCGATGCATATAGAGTGACTAATTAGAGCCCTTAAACTAGTTGCCAACCCAGATGAACCCCTAGGCTCTGCTACCTAGCAGCACTTTGAATCAGTATTGTTTTTTCGTACTCAATTTTTTCCAGTATTAGTAATTTCAGTGACTGTTTCAGTAATTCTACCCAGATTAAAGTCAATGACAGCAAGGTCATTTTAAGTTTTATTTCAGCCTTCTGTAAAGTTAGGCTTGCTTAGTCAATTAGAAGTAGGTTAGCTGCTGTCCTAGTTTAAGTCAGTAACTTCAATAGGACTTCAAGTGTAATGTCATAAATAGACCCCCAACATGATGGGAGGCCCTGCAGTCTGATTAACGATATTTCTCAGAGCTTTTTACAAAGTGTTTTCACTAACCTGTGGTTTCATACTGCATTAAAAGTGTCAAAAAAAGGGAGGAAGATGAGATTCTTTGATTAGGAGTAGAAATTTAGAAAGGAATTAGAGTCCAATTGCAAATTGCAAGAAGAGAGAGAAGAAGTCACAGAAGAGAATGCACATGCATAGCCATGTAAGCTACTCAAATCATAATACTCAATTCATTGTTTCTATTGTCTACAGCAATGGGAAATTATTATCATATACAAGGAAAGATAAAAGACCACCAAAATAGGACCTACACTTTAAGAAAGAAACTAATTCAAATAAGGAAATTAAAAAGAATTGTGAACCAAAGATCCCATACAGTTAATTTCTGGAATAACCACGACTATAATTCCCCAATTAACAAACATTCCTACAATCCTGAGATCCCAAAAACTAAATTTTGATCTAGACCCATTTCATCATCACCTGGATATGCAACTGGGTTTGAGTTGGCACAAGATATTGTAACTAAATAACTATACATGAAACCCAAACAACCTTACAAGGATGAACGGAGCTTAAGCATGGGTTTCACTTGAGCTACGTTTTGCTCCCTTCTTCGTCCAGGAACAAATAGCAGCAATCTTCCTTAGTATGAGGAGTCAATTCTATCAGGTAATGCAATCGACTAGGATCAATATACCTTGTAGTCTTCAAGGTAGAAGAGAAACATGGTAGAGATAACTCAAAAAGGAAAAAAAAATGCCAAAAGTTATTCAATATTTTAATCTTTGTTCCATATGTCTATCGAAGCCAAGAAGCAAACTCAACTTTAACTGCTTGGCTAATAGTTACTGTAACATTCTTCCATTAAGAAACTAATGTAGCTTGGCTTCCCAAATGCTTTTGTGAATTAAATGTCTATGAAAAGGAACCCCTCAATCTCCCTACTTTCAATGACAAAGAAATTAACGACTATCTCAAGTAAATTTAATAACATTAACCTTAGACATACAAAATCTCACAGTAGATTCTCCAGCTCTGATTCTGACTAAAGGACAGTCATTGTTCGTGACAACCACCTTCAACAACAGGGTCTCCAAACTTCACTCATAGTTCAGATGAACCTTCCTAGCTTAACTTCCCAATTGAGTGCTCTGACTGCAACAGAAAAGAAAACCCCATAAAAATTTGAGAGGGAAAAAGTCATATTCTAATGTTATCCGAGTTGGGTTTCTACAGATTTTTTTGTTACCTACATGATGGCATCTCAGGAGGCGATACTAATAATATCTGGACATGAGTTTCTACTAATAAACACCAGGATGAACATCTCTAAACTCTTCCTTGGCCTCATCAATGATTTCATATGACCCCAGCAAGTTGATAGTGGATACAGTTTTTTGTCAAGCATGTTGGGAGTATCACTCTGCAACAATGACGAATATCAGAAAAAAATTTACAATAGTAATGGCATAGTAACACAGAAATTGACTGAAAAAATGGAAAAGTGAATCTCATACAGAGATCGGCATACATCAATAAAGCAGTCAAGAAACTGAAAGTGCATGACTAGTGCAGTATTTATTTGATCATTTTCATGACTTTCTTCATCACTGCTCTCACCAGATTTTTCTTCTTGTCTACTTTCCAAGCAAAAACCCTGCCTCTGCTCTGTTGCGGTAGCCAAGATCATCAACACACAGACGTAGAAGACATCGGGTAGAGATTCAACAAAGGTCAAGGTCTCACTTTTCAAGTTGCTTCACCCCCAACACTGAACAACAAAGTGACTGGAGCGAGCGCAAGAGCAGAAGAGGCTGACAGAAGAAAGAACAGGAAGTGGTGCTGGCCAGAACCAGAGAGGGAGAAGGCGAAGGGAGAGGATGTGCAGCTGAGAGAGAATGGATTCAGAAGGAAGTACAGGAAAAAGAAAACATGGTTAAAGGTTGGAAATTGGGTGTTAAATTTCACCACAGAATAGCCAATGAAGTCTATATGCTCATCCATTTAACCATAGCTATGCTTGATGCAATACCCAGGAGCATTTCTAGGTTCAGTTATCATCGCTTTTCGTCCTTCCTGTTTCTGCTGCTAAGCAAGTAGCTTTTTGAGGTAATGCAGTAACACCCTCTTGAGCGAAAATATCCTGGTAAATCATTGATCCAATTTGTTGATGTATCCTCCATATGATTGATTACCTGAGATAAAAAAAAATAAAAAAATAAAAAAAAAAAAATACCATAATCAGTTCCATGCAAGACACTATTAACAACTAAATTGCACAAAGACTTAGGATGGGCTAATGGAAACAACACACATGTTGTAATTCTAACGCAAGAGAGGTGATCATATAGAGAAAACCATAATGCACCAAGCAACAGAATTGTTTGTCTCTATGATTTAACTATAAATTACATGCAGAAAACAACGATTCTAGAATTTTTATTTTCATTCATATGCAATTGTTGCTAGTTGGCGAAAAATCATACCCTTCCAAGGAGGATACAAAAGAGGATAGTTTGGATTCAACTCAGTTGGCACTCTAACTTGCCTTGAATGAAAATCAAAGCACAATTTCAATTGAGTAATTAAATACTTTAGCATCACCCTAGTTGTAATCTCCCAGATAAAAGAGAAACAGTTAGGCACACAAATACCTAAAAGGCAAATACGAAGAAATGAAAGAAAATACCGGCAGAGACAACTAATAAGAGAAAAAATGGGAGACAAACTAATTGGTTAACAGACAAAGCAATGGAACCTTGGGCTCATATGGAGATAGCGAATCTCTTACTTTCTGGAGCATCTGGTTATCTTCCAAATATTGGTTTGCATTAGACAAAGCCAACTATGATTAAGAATTACACATAACTACTTAGTTATGTACTTTGGTAAAGTACTCATAGTTATCAGGGTGTCACCTTATCAACTCTAGGAACTCAAGCTTCTTTTTTGTGGCAACACCTTGCTTTTGGGCCTCTCAATTGCCAAGGTAGCCTTGCCACCCTGACATCCATGAAAGTACCCATTACTAACCTTTCTTAATTAACTCCTTCAACTTCTCTACCCTATGAGACATTCAACCAATGACAAGAATAACCACTCCCAATAAAAAAATCACAATATATCTATTCCAGCTCTATATCCCTCCCAATGTCAAAAAAGCATACTAAATTTTAACAATTAAATCCAGGATAGGGACTGATTCTAGCAACTGGCTTATGTCTATTTATTAGATTTTTTGACTGACGACTTTCGATGAGTATTAAGAAGATCCTTCAATTTCTCCAAATGCACCAATCTGTTGTATTGCAATAACTTCCAACTAAGAATAAGAAACAGATCGGAGCTATTATATTTCAACTGAGATCTATAAACCATAATCTTTTATGGCAATCATGCATATCCTAGCAATTGATTATTTTCTGGATGCAGTCTTGAACTTCATTTGATTGGTCCAACAATAAATTAATTTATTGGGTAATTTTAACATTAATCCCCAAGAATACATCAACTTAATAATATTTGACTTCATGGTCCAAATTTTCATGGTTGAAAAAACTTTGCTGCTTTATTGAGCAACGTAAAGAATATTCGATCAAGGGAGAGAACGGGGAAATCCAATATAACCCAAGATGTCTGAAGAGTTGCACCCAGGCCAATTCTTTCTGCCTTCTTCATTAGAATGCATCCTTGCTTTTATATCCTTGTTCTATATTCCTCCGGACTCCCATCAACAGAGAGATTAATGTGAGCAAAACTGTTTTGTTAGGATTCTTCTTTTGGAACATTTTGAGTCCTATGACTTCCATTGTAGTTACCAGGTTTGATTTTCTTGTTCTTGATTTCATTGGATAATTCAGCTACTGACGAACAAAGGTCCTTGCTTCCATACCTGATTTTGAACCAAGCAACAGGAAAGAGGAATTGATTGCAATTCTGATCTTCCATTCTTCACCCCGGTAAGGCGAAAGACGATCTTGTGTGACCCTTTCCCAAAACAAAGACAGGTGCTGATGCAATTGCTGAAGCCAGACACAAAGAAGGGGAGAGATAAGGGACCGAGGGAGAAGCAACAGTGCCGGTTCCCAAGCCTAAGCCACAAAGGGTGAATGAAGAGAAAGCGATGTAACCTTAGTTGACTGAGGGTCAGTCTACCCAGATTTTTAGGACAACCAACTCAAATGGGACCAAGATAGGGTTTCATGAATTTAGACATGTTGTGAATATTTTAGTGTAGGGGAATCAAGGTCTAGAGGTGTCTGAATGGGCTTTTACTTGGAGGGAATGTAGGCAACAATATAGGGATATGATGCCCCCCAGTTTCTAATAAAATTGGAATCCTAGTTGTGCTCTTAGCAACTTAACTAAATTTTAAAACAACTCTAATTGGCCTTGGGTTTTATGGTTCAACTCTTAGAAGGACTCCCCATCAACTATAACAAGGACAAATTAAATATCATGCATTAGCCTTACCAATTAAATAACATGCATCAGCTCTAGGTAGGACTAGAAAATAAAATGTATCTTCTCAAATAAGGATTAAACAGATAACAAAAACTAAGTAAAGGATTTTCATACTCTACTCATGTATCCATATTTTAGGTCCATTAAGTTGGTCAATTACGATGGAAACCCATCCAAAAAAGCCAAATACCGTTATAACCCAATAATAGGCCTATTCCTAGGAAAAAGAACCTAATGTGGGGTTGGATTTCCATCTGAGAGAAGCAGTAGTGACGACGTTGAACCTACCTCAAAGAAGTAAAAGGCAAGCTGGAGAAACAAAAGGTAAAATTGTACTTCCATTTATACTCATAACAAGTAAAGCTATAAAGGTCATTTAACAGTGACCCTTAACTAAAACTTAACAATGTTAATGTTGGTGGGTCAAATGTAAAGTGGGATTTTTGAGGAAGTTAAGGCCTTACATCTGAGTTGGCACATGTAAAAAACCCTATTTTTATATGATTGACAATGTCTCCTTGATGCAGCACCAATTGAGGCCCATTTCTTCCAAGATCTTTAAGAGAACCAACTCACATGGGACCAGGAAAGCATTTTTCTAAATTTTGGTTATGGAATATGGGAGGGTCTATGATATGCGCTGCAATGGGAAGATTTTGCTAGAAAGGATGGATATGGTTAGTGCTCTTTGAATTCCCTAGTCAGGTTAATTAATTGGAACAAAATAGTGTCAAGTATGATGGGTTGTTAATTTTGAAGGGATTTGGAATGTGTGATGGGGTAATTTCTAGATATATGGGATGACAAATTTTGGAGATGGGGCAAAATTTGGAGGGAATGTAGGTAAAAATATAAACATATCAACCCCCAAGTTTGGTTGGTTTTGGATGCTAAGTTGGACCATATAACATATCTTCTTTTGCAGTATGAAATTCAACAAAAGAAAATGTATGCATCTTGAAATTGGATTGTCAAAACGGCATCAATCTGGGATCTAAGGTTACTAGGGGAATGGAGTCTTGGTTGATAGATACTTAATGGGCGCATGGTATGAGATCTTGCGAGATATCTCGCCTTTCTAAGGCAATACGAGATGAAGGGCAACACGAGCTCGAGATCTCGCCTCATGGTGGGAGATCTCGCGTGAACTCTTGCTATTTTCGGATAGCGAGACAAGAGGAGAGACGAGATCTCACCATCTGGCGAGATCTCGCCATCTCTAGTCCAACCACCTAGTTTAGGGGGTTTTAAAACCCCCTATCTCGCTCAAGAGAGGCATATCTAGCCTCTTTCTCGCTGCAACCCTCAAAACTTGCCGGAAACTTGATTTTTGGCCGGAATTTGTTAGGGATTCAACTTCTAAACATCCTTAACACATCTACAACATCAGATTATCATCATTCAAGCCTATTTCAACTAGATCTTCAACAAATGTAAGATTTTCCCCCAAATTTGATTTTTTTTTTTTTTCAAATACAATGTCCTACAATGGGTGTGTGAGTCTTGTAGAGTTGTAGTTTTGTAATATTGTTACTCTAGTACTCTTGTGATTGTTAACTTATGGATTATGATTTATGACTTGCTAAAAGTCTAAAATCTCATGTGGTTGTAAAATTTTGAAGACAGTTAAGTTCTGTGATAGTTTGCTGTGTAATGTATTTGATACTTGATAGTTGATAACTTGAATTACTTAATATCTTTACATTACATATTGTCTAACCTTGCATTTCACATCATTTCAGTTTTAAACATAGGGTCAACTTCGAAGACATGCTTAGGGTTATTTTCTCACAAATCTAAGGCCACCAGTGTGTTCAAAATGCCTTAAATAGGCTAAATACCAAGTTTCAACCCAACCAGGGCCCTAAAGCCCATCAAGATGGGCCACCGAGTTTACTCCAGAAATTTGGTATATCTCAACCAAGATCTCGCCATCTCGGTCGAGATCTCGGTATTTTGAAGTGGCAAGATCTCGCTTGAGAGCGAGATCTCCCACCATGTCTCGCCTATCTTGCCATATCTCACCATATCTTGCCAAATCTCTCCCGAGATCTTGCCATATCTCACCATATCTTGCCAAATCTCTCCCGAGATCTTGCCACATCTCACTAAATTTCTTAATTTTTGCTAGATTTTTTGTGGATTTCAGCTGGATTTTCACTTTCAACTACTCTTAGCACATTTACAACACCAAAAGAAGATCAATCATTCTATGCTTGTCTTATGAACTTATGAGTCATGACTTATATAGAACTTCTAATGGTTATATAAGTTTATTATTCTATTCTCGAGAGTCGAGATTATGATATTAACATGGATGGAATTTTGATGACATTTAAGTTATTTGATATATTTGATACATTTTTCATTTATGAGCCTTAAAGGTTTTATATTACATATGTTGTATAACCTTGCATTCCCCAATTCTGCAGCATTTCAATTTTACACTTAGGATCGACTTAGAAGTTACCATAGATGGGAGACAGGGGTGTCAATTCTAGGCCCGCCCCAATAGAATTAGATCTACCGACTTGAACCGGACAAATTAGTAAACAGGCCAATCTCTGCACCATATTGATAAGAGTCAAACCAGATAGATTAGAGTCAGTCAATTTCGATTTTAACGTTTAGATCGTTGGTCAGCCAGACAAACTAACCTGGTTAAAAGACCGACTAACCTACAGGAGTCTCTACATACCATCTACTCATGACCACCTTCTTCAAGTTCCCTATTTCTTTTCCAAGAACCTCTCTTGTCAGCTCTTGCGAGCCAGAATTGCGCAAATAAGGAAAGCTTAATTTTGTCGCAGCCAAGGAATGATGGTCGACAGGGTTTACCACATTCAGTTTGTGTCCACTAAAAGCTTCTCCACATCCCCCTCGATTCCAACTCCAAAAAATGTGAAACTCAAATTGCTTAGAAAATTGACAAGTGATGTTCATTGGCTTCTTCGTCATTGTTTGCTCCATTTGAATGAAAGTGGGTGACAGGGAACTCCAATTAGTGATTGGAGGAACTGAATGAACTTGAGATTCCAAATCTAAGCTCTAATCGCCATTGATTCCCCCATCTAAAACTTTTTTGGTACACTCCACATGATAATCCACAAGAAAATCCAAGGATCTTTCTCCATTTTAAGTATTGAATCTCATCCATTGACCTGTAGCAATTCCATGGTTTAAACCTCCTTTAGTGTGTAAACTGCAAAGCAAGAACTAGGGTTTTGATTGCAGGCAAATATACATGGAAACAACAGACAAAACTCAAGCAACAATAGAGAGAATGTTGATCACCTTTTTATTAGCAGCAACTTGGCTAAAATGATCTGAGTTGGTCAACCACTGCATTAAGTTTCGGCCAGTTCTTCCGAGATCTTAACCTATATTGACTGACATTTGGGAACCGGAGGATTCCTAGAAGGAATAAGACTAAAGGATTATATAGTTTTTGTTTGCAAACTTAGATCTAAGGTCAATAAGAGAACAGAGTATAGATTGCTAGAAACTTGGATAGGAGATCCTTGTGAATCTTTGGATTCAATGGAGATGGAGTTTGTAGGCTATCAATTGAGCCATAACAAAAATCTAGGCTTGACTTCACCATAAACCTTAATTGCTCTTAAATCTTGGACTTCCAAATTAAATAAACACCGTTGCAACAACAATACACCAGAGAACACTCGAACTGAGAACTATTAATCCTATCAAAGTTGGGTGACTTCCCCTCAAGTGGAGGAACTCTTTTTTTTTTTTTTTTTTTTTGGGGGGGGGGGGGGGGCGGTACTATGGGGTAGGAACTAAATTACTTATGCCGAGTGGGTGCGAACCCAGGACCTCCCCGTGGGAGGGCAGGTCTTTAACCGCTTGACTAACCATCATTGGCAAAGTAATACTAATATGCAGGAATCCTAATCTGATTTCGACTCCAAGCTGGATTCTAACTCACAATTAGAAACTAACTCAAAGTAGAAACTGTAAGAAGAACATAAGAGTAATAAAAACATAAGAAAAGTATGCCCTTATAACTTAATTTAAGAAAAAATTACATTAATTAAAGCAATTAATTAACTATTATTTTACTTAGCCTTGGCCTACTTTTGAGCCCGTAGAGTAGGCCCATGACAAGACAAACCTATTGAACAAGGCTTAACACCCTATCAACCCTAGGATGATTTCAAAGGTATCACTCCTCTGTATCACTCCTCTTTTCAAGGTATATCATATAGATATTTTCCACTTTATCCAAGGCACCAATCTATTATATTGTAAGAACTTCCAACCATGAACAGAAAAAAAGATTGGAGCAGTTATATCTAAACTGAGATCTATAAATAAGAATCATTAATGGCAATCAAGCATCCAATAGCAGTTTGAGTATTTTCTAAGCACAAGCACAACATTTCATTGGTCCGATATAAATTATTATAGTAGATAATATTAATGCTAGTCCCAAAAGAGAACTACTTAAAATTCTACTTCATGCCTCAAATTTTGACAAGTAAATCTACTTTATGTTTTCTTCATCAAAGCAACGGATATCTCGATAAGGCTGAGAATGGGTATTCCCATTTGAACCAGTAGCACCCTATAGTCTTTGTTTGTATATCCTTATTCTATAATTAATGCAACATCAATTGTATGATACAAAATTCTTCCAAGATCTCAACTTAAACCGATTTGCATTTGAGAATCGAAGGATTCCTAGTAGGAATAAGGCTGAAGGGTTAATCGGTAAGCTCAAAAAATTGGTTCCTCAAATTGCGACCAAACTCAAATGGTTTTGTTAGGAGTTACAGGGATGATTTGGTCCAAAGTGAATGAAGATCCAATGATTGGATTGGGATGGGCAAATTCTACAGGAAAAACACCTTGTGTATATGTCTTCTAAAGGCAGTTGCAAGTTTTCAAAAAGCAAGCTTAAACCTACAACTCACACAAATTTATAAAGATCTTTCCTACACAAGTCGCACTATATGATACATATAGACATGAAATGGGAATAATGGTAGGAATACATTTTACTTCAACTTTTTAAACCCACCTGGTAGTCTCCAATACATGTGTGCAATGTAAAATACGAACTTTCAAGTTCAAATGTCAAACCTTATTATCTCAAATGTTAGATCACACAATAAACAAATACATTAAGAAAAAAAAAATTAAATAAAGTCATATAGGTTGGACAATGCACAAATATTTTAATCATAAAAAAATTATCAAATATAACCTAAATCCATCAAACTAATAGACTAATGATAACCGAACAGTTCCTCAAACAAAATCTATATAATCGATCTGAGTCAAGGTAGCCAAACAGTTTTGAAGGTCACCAACAACATTTTAGTTCACAAGATCAACGTAAACGTACCCAAAAAGTTTAACTTTTATGAACTCGAATTCTATAAATGCCCCCCCCATGGGGGCATATCCCCGCCCACCGCTGGGCAGGGGGGGGGGTACACACCGCCACCCCCACACAAAAAAGGGGGTCACAAAATAAAAAAAAAAAAAAATAAAATCCCCCCCCCACCAATTTTTTTTTTTTTCCAAACAAGCAAAAAAAAAAAAACACCCCCCCCCCCTCTTGTTGAAGAAAAAAAAAAAAAAGGGGGGGGGGGGGGGGCCCCCCCCCCCCAAAAAAAAAAAAAAAAAATTTTTCTTTTAAAAAAAAAAAAAACAGAGCCCCCCCCCCCCCCCCCCCCCCCCCCCCTGGGGCGGGCGGCGCTTCCCCCTCCTAAAAATTTTTTTTGGTTGGTTCTTCCTCCTCCGCCTGGTGGAGATGACCACCTTAAGAGCTCTCCAACCAAGTTGGAATAACTAGGATGTCTGCACACACAAAGAAAGCAAGAATGGTCCGGCCTAGTTTTGGCCGGGGAACCGCCTCCGACGCTCAAGTCAGCCTAGGCAACAATAATGGTTCTGAGAGAGTTCTCAAGAACGTAATGAGTAAGTACTCAGATGAAAGTTCTCGTTACCTTTCTCCATGTAGGAGGTAGGTTTATATAGAAGTTACCTGGAGGCGGCGATTCCTTAAGTTCCGGATCGATAGTTGAGGAGTGAGTGGAGTAGTGGAATAACGGCTCCTTCTTTGTCGCACCTGATAATGCCGTTATGCTGACTCACCTCCCCAATTCTCGGAATAGATATGCTGAGTGTTTATCCGTAACTAACTCTTCTTGACTTAGTCAAGAGAGTCTTCTGAGAAATGTTAGAGTTGGATATAGACATATATTTTTCCCAAGTGCGGCATTTCTCCAACGAATAAATGAACCTGCCCAAGAGGGAGGTGTCTCTCCCGAATGAGGCCCTCGGGACCTTCTTTAGGGATGAGGTGAGCCATCCCACATGGGAGGTGTCTCTCCCGAATGAGGCCCTCGGGACCTTCTTCAAGGAATAAATCAGACAACAAAGAGGGGTGCATCTGTCCCGAGTGAGGCACTCGGGACCCTTTATGAGGGAAGAGATGCACCAGCCCGAGGGAGGTGCATCTCTCCCGAGGGGGGGGACTCGGGACCTTAGTTCCCCACAACAAAGCCCCCCATTCCGTACGATTGACTTCTCGAACGTATGGAATGTTACTCCCAGGCTTATTAGAAAATTTCCTTTCTTCTTGGAGAAACTTTAAAACGTCGTCTTGAATGAGAGCCATTATTTCTCCAAGGCCTTCGTAATTCCCAACCGTCGTACTAATTCATACTTATTGCTGCTTCTGATATGCGAATGGTCGTGTTATCTCAGCCGTTGATTTATTCGATCAAGGGCCGTTTGATTGAGATCTTGAGTCCCTTAATCTCGACCGTTGTGTCTGTTCATTGTTGGTCGTTGGATCGCGACCTTTCATGTGCCAGATCTCAACCTTCGCTTTGCTTGATTCACAGCCGTTGGATGTGTCTCTTCATCTTCCTCCTCCTCACTATAAATAGAGGTTCAATCCTCATTTTCAATTTTTTGCTTGCAAACTCCCTCTGAAGTCCCCTGACTGCGTTGCTTGCTTTCTCCAACTCGCTATTCCAATCTTCAAACCAGTAAGTTTTCTCTAACTTTTCTTCATTTCCTTTGTCATTTCCGTATTATGGATAATTTAAGAAAAGGCAAGGAAATAGCCCGAGCCCCCTCCCGACTGGAGGTCCCGACTGCCGCGATCTCCAGTTCTGAGATGTCTTCCCGAACCCAATCCATGCATTATTCCAGTGAAGATGCTTTCTCAGGTTCTTCAGACTCTCGTATTGTGAGAGCAACTGCTGACTTAGCTAGGGACGACCCTCTTGACCAAGAACCTCTATGCTCCGATTTAGGAACGGACTTAGTCAACCTCGGTCTTTCTGCGGATTCTTTGGATGAGCGGGAGGTTGATAGTATTAATCAATCTCCTGGTAAATTCCGAGTGAGTCAGAGACATTATTCGCCTCGCCCACCCCTTTCTCATCCTCAGGATTGCCACAATCGCTAGCCACCTTTTATTTTTTCTGAGTTGCTTTCCGAAGAGGCAGCTCTCGAAGAAAGGAACAAACCCAAGACGCCCTCTCACATTGACTATGATCTCAAGTCTTCGGGTCCCGAATTCTATCCCGGAGATCTCAACCCCAATCATCTCCAGCGTCTAAGGGATTTCTGTGAAATTCCAAATAACTATCTCTTCCAGCTCCCGTCTTCCTCTAGTCGGGTTGGAGAGCCCCCGAACGGGGCCTTCTCCCTTTATTACGATGCTTTCTTAGGAGGTCTTCGCCTTCCAATTCAGAAAATTTTTGAAGACCTTCTCGTTCATTACGGAATTTCTCCCTCCAACCTTATTCCAAATAGTTGGAGAAGTGTTTCCTGCTTTGTTGGTTTCTGTCATAATGTTGGAGTCAAACCAACATTCCCCCTTCTTCAGCGCTTCTTTGAAGTTAAGAGTCAATCAAAAGGGGGTTGGCTCTCTCTTCTTCGTCGGGCAACCGACGCTGTGGACTGGTCAGGCAACATCATTTTGCCGGGGTCTATGCCTACCTCCACCAAAGGGTGGAGACATCACTTTTTCTTCTGCCAGCCCCCAGTTCCGCCGCCATTCCCAACTTCTTTTGTGAAGAAATCTAAATCTGATCTTAAAGAACTCAATAATCTCATTGAGTTATCCGCCGCCGAAGAAGCGGCTTTAGAAAAGATCATCCAAGTTGGCGGAGATTCAGCCGCAGTTCACGGATATTTATCTGAGTATCCGTCTGCTCTTCAGTTATGGGGCTTTTCTCCGGGTGAGCCCCTTCTTCATTGATATTCTTCAATTTTGTATATTTTTCTTATCTTCGCACTTTCTGACTTTCTTCGTTTGTTGTCGCAGTGTCTAGCAAATTGGACATCGATGCTCTTCGGGCACTTACAACTGGGAATGTCAAAGAGGCTTTCGCCCGAAAGCCAGCGAAGAAAGGTGGTGCCACGGACACGGGTCCCGTCGTCCAGGCTCTCGGCGCTCCTGGCTCATCCAAGCCTTCGGGCAAGAAGTCTGCGAGGAAGAGTATCTCTTTGGGAGGAGGGCCTCCTGAGATAAGTATTCCCCAAGCGTCTCCTTCAAGCCGCTCGGGAAGGCCATTGAAGAGGGCTCGAGAGAGTGAGAAGGCTGCCGAGGAGGACTCCCAAAAGTCCCCTGTCTTCGTTCCTGGATGGGATCTGACCTCATCCGACACAGTGCTGGGGGACTCTAACGCTGCCAGGTCTTGGCTTCTTGAGGGGATGATCCCTTCGGACCGAAAGCATCTGAAGGATCTTCCGGATGACAAATTCTATGCCAACGCCTACAGGTAATTCTCCGTCCTTAGTCCTTCATAGTTCTCCAAGTGATTTCTGTAACATGGTATTCCGTATTTTTTCCAGGTTCTTCTCTGGAGGGGCGCATTACATGGGCGAGTGCATGATTAGTTCCGAGCACTTGATTAATCAGCTTCGAGAGCTGAAGGAAGATCAGGAACGCACCGCCGCAGACCTTTCTGAGTCTATTAAGACAGTTAGGTCTCTGAAGAAATGTGACGAAGAAAGGAGCTTGAAGCTGAAGGAGATATCCCGAAGCAAGGCGGCTCTTAAGGGGGAACTCTCTGAGGCCAAGGAAAATTTGGAAGAGGCCTTTCAAGAAATGGAGAAGTTAAAGCGCGAGAAAGCTGAGATGGAGACTATTGCCATGCAGCTTCGCGAAGAAGTCCGAGCTGGTAAACTTCCCGTCAGTGCCGATGAGGTGCCCGAGGCGGTCCAGAAAGAGATCATCACTTCTTACCTCGGCACTTCTCAGTTCAAGAATCTCCAGGTGGCTCTCTCTGCTTCTACTTACCGCCTCGGGCTTAATGATGCTTTCACCGCTGTTCTCCAACGGGTAGATATTCCTAACCCGGAGGAATTAGGCGGAATGCTAGACGGTAGAGTTTATGAGACTCTTGAAAGAGCCGTACTCGAAGGGGTTGAATGCCAAGAACCCTTCAGCCCTCCCGACCCTTTTCTCTATGTTGATGAAGATCAAGCGGTGGGCTCTGGAGAGAGTCTTGAGAAAGAAGCTCCTGGTGGCGACGGGCTTGGTGAAGAATATCTTCCCGAACTTGGGAATCCTCCTGAGAATTGAAAGACTTCAACCTTTTCTTCCTTCCGTTTCTAAGAAACTTTTGGAATTTTTATAAACAATGTTGAATTTTGCGCAACTTTGCGCTTTCTGTGATATTGGTCCTTGTGGCCAAATGTTTTGAATAGTAACTTGTTGTTTTATTCAAACTGAGGCATTAAGCTTCTCTGTTGACTGGTCCCGTGTGTCTTCTCCCCTAGCGTAATGCCTTAGGGTTGACGATGTTTTGATTTCTCCCGAGCCTTTATTACAAATGGTCCCGAATATGGTCCCGAATGAAGGTCTTGGAGAGAAATGTATCTCATGGAAAAAATTCCATCTCATGAGAGTCTCACTTGGACTTTCGTAATAGGTGGGGAAAACTCCCGAGTGGCTACCCGAGCGAGGTCCCAAGTGTAACGCCATTGAATAATTCCATCTCATGAGAGTCTCACTTGGACTTTCATAAGAGGTGGGGAAAACCCCAGTGGCTACCCCGAGGCCCCCCCCCCCAGAGGTCCCAGGTGAACGCCAAAAATTCCATCTCATGAAGTCCACGGACCAAAGAACCCGGGGAAAACCCCAGTGTCCCCCCCCCGGGGGAGGCGAGGTCCCGAGTGTAACGCCATTGAATAATTCCATCTCATGAGAGTCTCACTTGGACTTTCATAAGAGGTGGGGAAAACTCCCAGTGGCACCGACGAGGTCCCGAGGTAACGCCATTGAAAATCCACTCAAGAGCCACGGACCAAGGGGGGCCCGAGTGGCTACCCGAGCCGAGGTCCCGAGTGTAACGCCATTGAATAATTCCATCTCATGAGAGTCTCACTTGGACTTTCATAAGAGGTGGGGAAAACTCCCGAGTGGCTACCCGAGCGAGGTCCCGAGTGTAACGCCATTGAATAATTCCAAAGAGATGCTTGATATCCCTGCTGATATCTTAACTTTCTTCTTGAGAAAAAGGATGTCGATAATGAAGACGTGGATTTATTGAAAATCAAATGGTCTTTCGACTCTACCTGCAAGTGTTACATATTTGGACTAATTCTATTGATAGAATTTCCGAAGGTTCATGGAATTCCAAGTTCGATCAATTGTCTCGCCCGTGGCCAAGCTTTTTAGCTCGTAGGTTCCTGGTTTCGTCTCTTGTTCGACGAGATAAGGCCCTTCCCACGTGGGTGAGAGCTTGCCTTGGTTTCTTGGGTCTGAAGCCGCAACTTTGCGGAGCACTAAGTCACCCGTACGATGTCTTCTATTTTTTACCCGAGCATTGAAGTATCCAGCTACTCGGTTTTGATATCTTTGATTCCGGTATTCTGACATGCTCCGTACTTCATCAATTAGATCAAGATTACTCTTCAAGCCTTCTTCGTTTGCTTCTTCATTGAAGTCAGTATATCTCTTTGATTCTGCTAATACCTCCACCGGGACAAGTGTTTCTGTGCCGTAGGCTAGCCAAAAAGGTGTTTCTCCCGTAGGAGTTCTAGCCGTGGTGCGATATGACCAAAGGACGCTTGGTAATTCTTCCACCCATTTGGTTCGACTTGTCTCCAAGCGCTTTTTTATTCCATCCAACAACGTCCGATTGGTTATTTCAACTTGCCCATTGCTCTGCCGGATACGCCACGGATGATGTTCTATGCTCGATGTGATATCTTTCACAAAAATTCTTGAAGCCGGCTCCGATAAATTGCTTTCCATTGTCAGTCACAAGGATCTTTGGGATTCCAAATCTGTAGATGATTCTTTCTTGAAAGAACTTCTCCATTTGTTTCTCAGTAATGGATGAGAGAGGTTCGGCTTCCACCCACTTAGTGAAATAGTCGATTGCCACGACCAAATATTCTCTATTGTTGGCGGCCTTAGGGAGCTTTCCCACCAGATCCATTCCCCACATGGCGAAGGGAATCGGACTGGAGACAGATGTAAGAGGGACAGCCGGAGTCTTCGGAACAGATGCATGAAGTTGACATTGCTTGCATTTTCTGACATATTCCACGGCATCTTTCTGAATAGTCGGCCAATAAAGGCCTTGGCATATTATTTTATGGGCCAAAGCTCGGCCTCCCATATGCGCTCCACATATTCCTTCGTGTACCTCAGCTAAGGCATATTGGGCTTGAGAAGGGCCAACACACTTTAGAAGAGGCTGTGTGACTGATCTTTTATAAAGCTGTTCTTCAATAATGGTGAACTTCGCTGCTTGATTTTTAACTGCCTTAGCTTCCTTGACGTCTTCTGGGAGGATATCATTCTTCAAATATGCTATAATTGGGCTCATCCAACTAAGCTCTTCTTCAATGTCCATCGCCTCGGCCTCCCGAATGCTAGGAATTCTAACTGTTCAATATAAACGGCTGAGCCTAAAGTCGGATATTTGGATAAAGCCAACTTGGATAACTCATCTGCCACTTCATTTTCCTTTCTCGGAATTTGCTTTATCTCAAGATGATCGAAATAATGGCGACAATCATCAATTTTGGCTAAGTAATTTGCCATTCTTGTTTCCTTTGCCTCGTACACGCCACGAACTTGATTCACGATCAACTGCGAGTCGCTTCGGACTTCCAACTCTCGAACTCTTAAGGCTCGGGCAAGTCTTAATCCTGCCAGTAGGGCTTCATACTCGGCCTCATTATTAGAGGCTTTGAAGTTGAATCTTAAAGCATAATGAATAGTGAATCCATCCGGGCTGATTAGCATTAGACCTGCTCCACTCCCCGAAGAGTTGCTCGAGCCGTCAACATGCAAGGTCCATAAGTCCGGACCGGGTGAATTTTCTACTCCCGAACTGGGCATGCTATTCTCAAGAATAAAGTCGGCCAGAACTTGTCCCTTTATGGCTGGACGAGTTCTGTACTCAATTTGATATTCGCTTAACTCAATAGCCCATGTGACCATTCTTCCGGCTAAGTCTGGTTTCTGTAGTATCTTCTTCAACGGGAAGTTGGTCAAGACTACAATTGGATGAGCTTGGAAGTATGGTCTGAGTTTCCGAGATGCGATTACAAGTGCTAAGGCTTGTTTATCCACATCCGGATATCGTGTCTCGGCATCTATTAAAACATGACTTATGAAATAGATAGGGTTTTGTGAAGTACCTTCTTCTTTTACTAAGACCGCGCTTACTGCCGCTGGAGAAATGGCTAAGTATGTGAATAATTGTTCTCCCGTTGAAGGTCGGGCTAAGAGAGGTGGAGTCCCGAGCTTCTCCTTCAATTTCTCGAACGCTTTCTGACATTCATCGGTCCATAAGGTATCCTTTGCCTTCCCGAGCTCTTTAAGAGCTTTGAAGAAAGGCAAACATTTCTCACCCGATCGTGAGATAAATCTGTTTAAGGCTGCTACTCTTCCGGTTAGGCATTGGATGTCTCTAACCGTCCTTGGTGACTCCATCTCGAGCAAGGCTTTGATTTTCTCCGGGTTTGCCTCAATTCCTCTTTGGGATACCATAAACCCAAGGAATTTTCCGGAAGAAACTCCGAAAGCACATTTCTCCGGATTTAGCCTCATCTGGTATGTTCTCAAAGTATCAAAAACTTCTTCAAGATCTTCCAGATGACTTCTTCGGACGATGCTCTTTATGAGCATATCGTCCACATATACTTCCATATTTCTTCCTATTTGGTCTTTGAAGACTTTGTTTACCATTCTCTGATAAGTGGCCCCAGCGTTCTTCAACCCGAAGGGCATTACTTTATAAAAGTAACTTTCTCGATCCGTCATGAAGGCCGTATCCTTCTCGTCCTTGGGATTCATCATAATTTGATTATATCCCGAATAAGCGTCCATGAAGCTCAATACTTCATGTCCTGCTGTAGCGTCGATCAAAAGGTCGATCCGAGGAAGTGGATAGCAATCCTTTGGGCATGCTTTATTCAAGTCTGTGTAATCTGTACACATTCTCCATTTGCCGTTGGCTTTCTTCACCATGACTACATTCGCCAACCAAGTTGGGCATTCTATGGGTTTTATAAAACCCGATTGCTCTAGTTTCTCCACTTCGGTTCTGATGGCAGCATGTTTCTCGAGCGAAAAATTCCTTCTTTTTTGGATCATTGGAATTGCATCATCCCTGATCCATAAGCTATGTTCTGCAACTCTTCGATCTATTCCGGGCATGTCTTCAGTCGACCACGCGAATACATCTAGGTTGTTTTGGAGAAACTTGGTGAGTTCTTCCTTGAATTCCGTAGGTTGTTCGGACCCGATCATAGTCCCTCTCTCGGGAAGATCCGGATGAAGTTGAATTCGCTCAAGCTTTTCAACTGGTTCGGCTCTCTGCATAGCTTCTTCATCCCGGTCATCCCGAATTTCAATACTCATTGTATTGCCCGATCTCTCGGCTTTTTTGACTTTCTTAAGATAATTCACATAACATTGTCTGGAGAGTCGCTGATCAGAAGAGCACTCCCCGACTCCCGCTGTGGTTGGAAACTTCAACTTCATATGTGTTGGAGAAACCACCGCCCCTAAGGCATTAAGAGTTGGCCTCCCGAGTAAAACGTTGTAAGCTGAAAGGTCCCGAACCACCATAAATGTTGCTTGGACGACTGCATCCCGAGGGGAGGTCCCGATCCTTAGATCCAATTGGATAGTCCCTTCGGATATGGCGGACGACCCGGCGAACCCATATAAGTGAGTCCCGCATGGAGTCATCATCTCGTCTTCAAATTTCAATTTCTTAAATGCTTCATAAGATAGTAAGTCGGCGGAAGATCCCGTGTCCACAAGAACTCGGTGAACTTCTCGATTTGCCAATTTCACTTTGATAACTATAGCATCGTCGTGAGGAGAAGTGACGCCCTTGAGATCTTCGTCGGTGAAGGTTATTGGATCTGGGCATAAGTCATTTCTTCGTTTTCTTGGCAACTGCATCGATCCAATGAATCGTGCCTTTTGCTTCGCCTTCTTAATGGATTCTTCCGTCGGATTTCCCAAAACAATGTAAATGGGGGAAAACTCCCGAGTGTCGGGTTTCTTCTCGGGATTCTTATCTGCCCTCTCGGGACTTTTGGATCTGAGTCTTTTAGTTGATCTAGGTGGGGACTTCTCTCGATCTTGTCGCTTCTTCTGAAGATACTTTTCAAGATGCCCTCCTTGGATGAGTTTCTCGATCTCGATCTTTAGATTTCTGCACTCATCCGTATGGTGGCCGTAGTCTTTGTGAAAGCGGCAATACTTTGTCATATTCCTATCTTCGGGTCGGGCTCTTATCTTGCCCGGCCACTTCAAGTTTTCGTTATCTCTGATCTGTAATAGAATTTCTGACCTCTTAGTATTAAGAGGTGTAAAGTCTCCATTGGCGAGTCTTTCTTTCCAAACTCCCTTTTTGTCATCTCTTGCCCGAGCATTTGAATTCTGACCTCTTTCTCCATAATTCTTCTTGTCCTTTACGCCTCTTGTGGACTCTTCTCGGGCTTCAATAACTTCTGCGACCGTTGCTTGCTTTTGGCATTTCTTAAGAAGTGCTCCATAAGTCCTCGGCTTGTCTTGGAGCAATACCTCGAGCAAACGTCTTTGGGTTATTCCACTCCATAGCGCATTGTACGCTACTGTGTCATCCAACTCTTCTACCTCAATAGCCACTTTATCGAATCTGAGGAGATAGTCCCGAACGGACTCATTTGGTTTCTGCCTAATGGCAAAAAGGCTATCTGCTGTCTTCTTACTCCCGATGCAACTTCGGAATCGGGCAATAAATTTTCTCCCGAGTTCTCGAAAGTTTTGGATGGATCTTGGCGGTAGGCTAGAAAACCATTTTATCGCCGGGCCTTTGACAGATGCCGGGAAGGTTCTGCACAATAACTCATCTTCTCGGCCAATAACGGCCATGACAGATTTATAATAACTAATATGTTCTCGAGGATTGGACTTACCTTCATAGGGGGTGAATGTCGGCATGATAAAGTTCGGTGGAAGAGGTGCTCTCATGACTTCTTCAAAGAAGGGTTCTCTATCAACCACATCATAGTCGTCATCGAGGTCCCGATCCTCAAGCCGTCTCTCCATAGCATCTAATCTTCTCCCGAGACCATGCGCCTCTTGACGTTCTTGCGGAGACCGAATACTTCCTAAATCAGAATATTGGGAAGTTGGTCTATGAGAAGATCCATATTGACTAACCGACCCTCTCGGGTTATTACATCTAGAATGGCCTCTTCCGTGGCTTTCTCCTTCTTGCTCCCGAACTCCTTCATTTCTGCGCCCTTTTCTGGGTAAATCTTGAGTTTGCCTAAGCCCAGCCAAACGGTGGAACACACTTCCCCTCGACCGATCCTCTTGGGGATGTGGCTCTTCAATATGTACTCCTTGAGATCTTTCTCCAACTCGTTCGGCTGGTCGTCTTGGTATTCTGGGATTTCTCCTTTCTTCATTCACCGGACGTTGCCTATCCCGAGTCTGACGGACGGCTTCATGCCTTCGTCCCTCTTGGGAATTTCTGGGGGGTCCGGATGGTACCCCGATTTGATGGACTAAGCCTCGAACAACTCCTTGGAGTTCCAACATTTGTTGTTGGACTTCTCTTTGCATATTCTGCAAATCGGCCACTGTCGCTGGAATTGGAGGTTGACTCGAACCGCCTTCTCCAAATGGAGTTGGAATAGTTAACGGGGGATTCTCCGGAACTCCTTCTTGACCTTCCTCTGGAATAGGAATTTGTCGATCTAGAGAAGGAAGAGTTTGTTCTTCAACACGTCCGTTTTCTATCTCCCTTTCTCTCGCTGGAGTGAAAATTTGAGAACTTGCCACCTGAGGTGTGGTACGTCTTGTCATGACTTTCTGTGACGTTTCCCACAGACGGCGCCAAATTGTTGCGTCTTCAACTTCTTCGAGAGCCGGATATTGAGATGACCACCTTAACAGCTCTCCAACCAAGTTGGAATAACTAGGATGCCTGCACACACAAAGAAAGCAAGAACGGTCCGGCCTAGTTTTGGCCGGGGAACCGCCTCCGACGCTCAAGTCAGCCTAGGCAACAATAATGGTTCTTGAGAGAGTTCTCAAGAACGTAATGAGTAAGTACTCAGATGAAAGTTCTCGTTACCTTTCTCCATGTAGGAGGTAGGTTTATATAGAAGTTACCTGGAGGCGGCGATTCCTTAAGTTCCGGATCGATAGTTGAGGAGTGAGTGGAGTAGTGGAATAACGTCTCCTTCTTTGTCGCACCTGATAATGCCGTTATGCTGACTCACCTCCCCAATTCTCGGAATAGATATGCTTGAGTGTTTATGCGTAACTAACTCTTCTTGACTTAGTCAAGAGAGTCTTCGAGAAATGCTAGAGTTGGATATAGATATATATTTTTCCCAAGTGTGGCACTTCTCCAACGAATAAAAACGAGGACCCCCGAAGAGGCCCCGGGCCCGGGGGTGAGCCCGCCCACATGGGAGGTGTCTCTCCCGAATGAGGCCCTCGGGACCTTCTTCAAGGAATAAATCAGACAACAAAGAGGGGTGCATCTGTCCCGAGTGAGGCACTCGGGACCCTTTATGAGGGAAGAGATGCACCAGCCCGAGGGAGGTGCATCTCTCCCGAGGGGGGGACTCGGGACCTTAGTTCCCCACAACAATAGGTAACCGTGGATGGGGGTTTAAAAAAAAAAATTTTTTTTTTTTTAATTTTTTGGAAAACAAAACTAAATAACCAATCCTTTCCTATGGGGGGGGGGGGCCCCCTTCTTCCCATAAAATAAAAATTGGAAATTATTTTATCTATTTAAAAAATAAATAATAAAAGTTAAAAAAAAGATTTTTACTAGGAGATGGGGGGGGGGGGGGGGGGGCGGGGGAGGGAAAAGGGGGGGGGGGGAAGGGGAGGGAGGAAAAAAAAAAAAAAAAAAAAAAAGGGAAATAGGTGAGTGGGGGTGGGGGTTTTTTTTTTTTAAATTAATATTAATTTTTTTTTTTTTTTTTTTTTTGTGGTTGGGGGTTTGAATTTTTTATATGATTGTTTTCAGGAACCGCAGCGGGGGGGGGGGGGGGGGGGGGACACCTCCCTAATTGACACGTGTTTCTGGAAGAAAAAAAAAATGTTTCAAAGTTCCGTTTTCTTCACAATTTTAAAACGTCAAAATTTGTTTTCTTATTTTAAAACTTTTTTTACCATTTACTAGTTTGGTTTCCCGCTAAAATGTAAACTTTTCTGTTTCTTCTTCTTCTTCTCCGTCTCTCCTTCTCTCTTCATCTCTCATGGCTGAAAACCAAACCCAATAGTGAAGGAACCCATATTTTTGTCTCCATCTACTACTTTGTCTCTTTTCTCATGGTTGAGAACCGAAGCAGCAGCAAAAAAACCCATCTTTTAGTCTCCATCTCCTTCTCTCTTCATCGCTGAAAATCAAACCACCAGTGACAAAATCGTGTTTTCATCTCCATCTACTTCTTCTCTGTCTTCTCTTTTCATAGCTAAGAACCGAAGCAGCAGCGAAATATCCATCTTTCCGTCTCCATCTCCTTCTCTCTTCATTGCTGAAAACCAAACCAACAGTGACAAAGTCGTGTTTTCATCTCCATCTACTTCTCTGTCTTCTCTTTTCATGGCTGAGAACCGTAGCAGCAGCAAAGAACTAGCCAGGAAAGAAATGATCACTCACTCTTCTACTGTGCCTTTTCCTTGGCCTGATGCTCAGCTAAACCTCTCTCTATTGGCTGGAAATCATCCTATTGCTCATTTGGGAAGGTAAGGTCTCTCTATTTCAATACAATGAATGTCTTTGCAGAAATAAAAGCTTTGGCTTGGCTAACAAATGAAAAGCTCCATGGTCAAATATAATCTAATGGAAACCAAAATGGAGTTATATCTAATGAAGATTGTGACCAGAAGTCTTTGGCTGTTAATTGTTTTGTGTTTTCCCCTAAGTTTTGTTTAGTGGTGGTGTGGGGAGGGAGGTGGTATGGATTGTACTCCCATAGAATTAGAATATCATTGTCATTATTATTTTGGTTTTCCTTAATCCCTTTGGGCAAAGCAGAATTAGATCAAAGTCCAATCTTGATAGTGTGTATATATGTTGATGTCTTTTATGCTACTTTGTTTTCTTTTTTCACTTTGCCCAAAGTAGTGATAGTACTTCTGTATATCTTAATTTTGAAAACTATGCAAGAGTAGAAAGTGAGATGAGGGAGAGAGGGGCCATGGTTTAACTTGGACTAAATCACCTCGAGTTTTCTTCACTCTCCAATATAGCAAAAGGAGAGTCTGTCTTTTCTAAATTGGTTGAGTTTGCTTTAGTAATTAGTTGGATTGCTTTGAAGTTATTTAATGATATGGGTGTGCTGTTGGTGGGATCACGATCCATATGAATAATGAGCTTGCCACTAGCCTATGGATATGCATTTCCTTAGGTGAATCCAACAATTGTTTAGTTTGTTTTTTACTAGTGTGCTACTCATTTATATTATGTAAATATGGATCTCTTGTTAAAGGATATTTAATTTAAATATTTTGAGTATATATTTTGTTCTTTCAAATTTATCTACTTAAATATTACTACATTAAATCATGTACAGAGGTACTATGAATACTAGTAGTGAGAGTAATTCAGAGATGAGTAATGAAGAAGTAATAATCGAAGAAAATATCGAGCACATTACAAAAGGGAAAATGGGAATCGACAATATCAATGGTGCACCTATTTCAGAAGAAGGCCAAGATTTAGAAAATGTGATTCCCTTAGTCGGTATGGAGTTTGTATCGGATGATCAGGCTTACAATTTTTATAATTCACATGCCAAAAAAGTAGGTTTTAGCATCCATAAAGGTCGATATAGAAAAACAAGAAAATGTTTGGTAATGAAAAGAATATTTGAATGTTCAAGAGAAGGTTTTCGAAAAGTGGATAAAAGGACTAGTAATGTTTTTGTCATATAATGAGTGTTGTATTTATAACAATGTTTGCAGAGTCGAAAAATTAAATATTAAAATTGATTGCACCTGGTGGGATTCGAACCCACAATTCCAAGGCCGAAGCCAAATCAATCTTTGATTTTAAGCTGTGAGCTACAGGCGCTTCATGCATTCAATTGAAAAGCACAAAGTATATATAGATGAAAAGTATCATCCACATCTTCCGCTCCCTTTGACATGAATTTTATTTTTAAAACAAAAACATATATACTTTTCATTAAAACATAAAAATTAAAAATAAAATTCATGTCAAAGGGAGTGGAAGATGTGGATGATACTTTTCATCTATATATATTTTGTGCTTTCCAATTAAATTCATGAAGCGCCTGTAGCTCACAGCTTCAAATCAAAGAAATGATTTGGCTTCGGCCTTGGAATTGTGGGTTCGAATCCCACCAGGTGCAATCAATTTTAATATTTAACTTTTGGGTATTTTTCATCTAGACCCTTGAGGTTTGGTCCATGCCACTTTTAATCCAAAATAAGTTCTTCTTTGCATCTACCTCCCCTGTGATTTGAGAAATATTAAAATAAGGACACATCATAATTTTGATGACCAAAATGCCCTTTGATGCAATGGTCAAGATTGTATCCATATATGACATTTTGATCTAATGGTTCACATTAAAAGGACAAATTATAATTACAAATATAATTTTTTCATTTTATATTCAAGGGTTTTCAGATTTCAAATTTATAAAAATATACCCTTCGTTGGAACTCAATAAAATCGAAGAAAATAAAACGACGCTCAGGCGTTGCAACTTGCAGGAGTTTTATCATTCACGTGTAGGGTAGGGACTGGAGTTGTAAGAGGAAGGAAACGATTTCTCCATCAGTTATTTATTTTTCCTTGCTATTTGCTTTTTTTTTTTTTTTTTTTTTTTTGAATTCTCGATTCTTGCCGATGATTAAACACCAACGACAGTGTAGGGTTTGTATTCTGGGAATGTGCCTGCTCCCAAATTTTATTTTTAATTTTTATGTTTTTAATGAAAAGTATATACGTTTTTGTTTTAAAAATAAAATTCATGTCAAAGGGAGTGGAAGATGTGGATGATACTTTTCATCTATATATACTTTGTGCTTTTTTTTGGAGAAAGGTAGCTTTATATTAAAATTTTAAAAAATAAAGGGTTTACAGACGATAGAATTTTTTCCCATTAGCATCATTCCTAATAAGACAGGAAAGAGCTTCAGGGAGATAAAGGGGGTGAAGGTGGAATTCTTGGGTGGATTGCGAGAATCCAGCCAGGAAGTCCGCACAAGAGTTCACTTCACGCACAATATATTCAAAAGAACATGCAACGAAATCCCCAGTCAGCTCATGAATTTGTTGCACAAGATCTACTACATACCATGGAACCTGATAAATCTTCTGTATCATCTTAATAGCTGACTCAGAATCGGATCGTATTTGGACTCTGTTGTGCCCCAAATTGCGAGCTTTCAGTAGGCCAATAGCAATTGCTTTAAGCTCAGCATGAAGGATGTTAAGGCTTGGCATACCACCGGCTATGGCAAATATTGGTTTGCCAGTATTGTCACGTCCAAGTGTCCCATAGCCTCCACGGCTACCAATTTGAGAACCATCGCAATTAACTGCAATCCAACCGTCTGGTGGCCATATCCAACGAAACATCTTCTCTATGTCAAAAACGAATCGAGCTTGGATCTGCCAACGTTGAAAAAATTCCCTTGTTCTCGCATTATTTGGCACCTTGTCTGATGTTGACGAAAAGCGGTGTCGTGTTTCCATAACAATTTGGCTAAGTATCGCTGTAGGACTTCGCCGATTAGGAGAGTTAATTCTTAAGTTTCTTTCCTGCCAGATCCTGTACACCGTACATACAAAGCTAAAGCACCGTATTTGATTCATTAGAGTCTTACCAGTGAAGTGATCTGCCACCCATGCAAGCACCTCCTTCCATGATCCAGTGGTAATATGTCTAAATCCGTTGAGCTTTAGAATCGAAGACCAAATCTCATTGGAAAATCCACATTGAAAAAAAAGATGATTATGATCTTCGTTAGCGTGAGTGCATAAGACACATGTACTATCAATCACACCTCCCCACTTCATGAGTTTATCCTTTGTTTGTAACCTTTCTTTAGCAGCAACCCAACTGATGAAAGAGAAACGTTTTTGGCATCTATTACCCCATATGACCTTATACCATGTAACCGCCGGACGTCTTTGACGAACATGTTCCCATGCTGATTTGAGCGAGAATACGCCAGATGAGGTTGGAACCCATACTGGTAAATCATGAGGAATCACCAAGTACAGTTTGGTTGAACTAATGTCTCCCCATCTTTGTTGAATCGTATAATCTGCTGATGGATTTATCCAAACATTATTTTCTGCAATCAAGGTCTTCACAGTATCACTGTGGGATCGGCCAAGAGCTGGTGCAATTAATATACCCGGCTTCCAAAGAGGACCATGCACAAGCCAAGGATCAAACCATAAATTGGTTTTCTCACCATTTTTAATGAGATTCTTAACACAACCGATTACCTCCATTCTAATTTTGAGGATGGCTTGAAAAGTACCTGAGCAACCACTTGGCCTTTGAATTGCCCAAATTGAGAGGTTGTTTAACCATCTACATTTGATGAAATGGACCCAACATGAATTAGATGATGATGCCAAATTCCACACATGGTGAGCTAAGGCAGCTTTATTCCAATCTTCAAGTCTTCTTAAGCCTGATCCTCCTTCTTGCTTGGGAACACAAAGATCTGACCATGCAATTTTATAGGAACCACTAGCCTTATGTCCCAACCAAAGGAATTTCGCCAACTTACTCTCTAGTTTGTGGAGAATGCTTTTTGGTACCGGGATTACATTCAGCCAGTATGCAATGATTCCCATAAGGACTGAATTAATGAGTGTGAATCTTCCAGCATATGACAAGTGCTTATGAACCCAGTTGTTGATATGCCTGTCTACTTTATTCAAGAGCTCAGTGAAATCCACTTGTCGATACATCCCTGAAGTAATAGGAACGCCAAGATATTTAAAGGGGAAGGTGCCATGAGTAAATCCAAGAACCTCATCAAAGTGATTTTTCATCTCTTCAGAACAGTTCCCAAAGAAAATATGAGATTTTTGTATGTTGATATGTAGTCCAGACTGTTCTGAGAAACGTTGAAAGATGTTCTTAAGGCAATTGGCACTTCTACTGGTAGCCTTTCCATAAACAAAGACATCATCAGCAAAGCAAGCCGATGTAATCCCAGGTTCCTTGCAGTATTGATGATGATCAAAGTCTCCCCTTCGAGTTGCTAAAGCGAGTGAGTCAGAAAAGGATTGAAGAACAATATTGAATAGGAGTGGAGACATAGGACATCCTTGTCGCAACCCGCGAGTCGATCCAAAGCGAGTCGATTGTGTGCCATTTAGGAAAATGACGAAAGACGGGTTCTCAACACATTTCTTCACCCACTTAATAAAATTAGCTGGGGACTGTAATTTCTCCAGAAGGTTGAAAAGAAAGCTCCAATGAACTGAATCATAAGCTTTACGAAAGTCAATCTTTGCTGCAAAGCGGGGTGTACCCTGTTTAAGATGGTACCCATGGAGGAGTTCTTGACACAATAGAATGCTGTCTGTAATTTGGCGACCTTCAATGAAAGCTGATTGATCCATTCCCACCAGTTTGTGTATAACTTGTTTCAACCGATTTGCTAGAATCTTCGCAATAAACCGATACACCATGGAACTAACTGCGATTGGTCTGAAATCACCAAAAGTTGTTTGTACTTGGCCTTTAGGAATCAGAGTTAGTCTTGATAACTTTAGTTGATCAGGAAGTCGAAGGTGTTCGAAAAAATCCTTTATTGCATCACATACAACCCTCCCCGTTGTACTCCATGTTCGTTTGTAGAAAGAAGCCCCAAACCCATCGGTCCCTGGAGCACTGTCGTCGTCGGCAGCGAAGATGACACCTCGCACTTCTTCATCTGTGACAGGTCTTTGAAGGATGGCTCTGTCATCCTCAGACAAACATCTGTTGGAAGACACGTCTATATGTATGCAGTGGACTGGAGGAGATCCTCCAAAAGTACTTTCAAAAAATCTAACAGCTTCCTCTCGGACTGCTTCTTCATCATCAATGAGGTTCCCTTCTGTATCATAAATTGTAGCAACCCAATTTTTTGCTCTTCTGGTTTTGATGGAATTATGAAAAAATTGGGTATTATCGTCGCCAGCTTCTAACCATTTAATTCTCGCTTTCTAGCGAAGTTCAGAATCTCTGGCGGCAGCAAGATATTGGAGGTGATGAATGAGATGTCGTTCCTTCATATGAAGTGTTTCATCCGTTGAATTCACTGAAATTTTGGACTGGGTCTCATCCAACTCTGCTTCAACTTGTTTAATTTGGTCATCCAAGTGATTGAAAGCACCTCTACTCCAGAATTTTAGTCTATCCTTCAAAACTTTCAAGCGACTCATTAAACCAAAAATAGGCGAATCAAAATTGGGTAAGTTCCATACCTCTTCTACTATCTGCATGAAATCGGGGTGGTCCACCCAGTGATTGAAAAAATAAAATTGTTTGCCGCGTCGGATTGGGGAATTGCCGATGGATATCACTGCTGGACAGTGATCAGAAAGACCTTGATTAAGGAATCGAGCATGAGCATTTGGAAAGTTTGCTAACCATTCTGTATTAACCAACATGTGGTCGATCTTTGACCGTATCCGCCCTTCTCCTTCAGTTTGGTTACACCAGGTAAATTTGTTCCCCATCCATTTGAGTTCATTTAGTGAAGAAGAGAGCATGCAATCAATGAAAGGTTGAATAATTTGACCTGTGACAAGTAAGCCACCTTCACGCTCATCTATCCCTTTTATAGCATTAAAATCACCAAGCAACACCCACGGCAATTGCATTGAGTTACCCAACTTGTGAAAGTCATTCCAGAGAGGAGTACGATCATAGAATCCATTTGCACCATAAACAAAGGAAACCGCAAAAGTTTGGTTTGATCTACGTAGGTGTGCAATTCCATGAACAATTTGCATAGAAACAAAAACTATTTGGAAATCAACATTGTCATTGTTCCAAAAGACACAAATACGACCCAAGTGATGGCTTTCATAGTTGATAAAAACTCCCCAGCGATCATCCATCATACGCCTTAATGAAGCTGAGTTTGCTTCCCGGACCCTAGTTTCAATCATAGCTACCATATCAAGTCTGTTATTAAAAATCCAATCTCTTATCAATCTCTGTTTACTGAGGTTATTTAAACCTCTAACATTCCAAGCAGCCAACTTCATTGAGAAACGATGGGGGGCGTAAATTGACTGCTCGTGTCCCTCGTAGGACTTCTATCTCGGTCACGTAGTCCCCTACGTTCTGAAAGAATGTCACTATCGGGGATGTCTTGATTCTCATTTCCATCAAGCACTTGGAATCTATTTTGTCTCGCGACCACCAAAGCTCTGTCAAGTTGAACATTAGCGGTTCCTCTTCGGCCAAGGTTTGCACGAGGTGCTCTCCATTCGTTTCCTTCTCTTTCCATATTGCTAGTGTCTCGAAGAGAATGAAAATTATTTGAATCATAAGAATGGATAAGAGTACTCACCATGGGGTTAATCGGCGGCGAAGACGTTTCTATTCTTTGATCTACCATAGGAATCGTATTAATTGGACGTTGAGTGTTGTTTAAAAGAAGGCCACTAATGTTGGGGGTCCCACTTGAAATCACATTCAATTCCCTAACTGTGTGAGTTAGAGTTTTTTCAACGTCTCTTTCTCTTTGTGACACATCATTCATCCCATGAATCTCATTGTCTCCACTTTCAACAGGATGGATTCCATGACTAGAGTCCCTACCATGCATGAGTCCATCGTGAGATGGACTGTTTTCCGGTGGTGGTTGGTTCACAACCACCTCATCCATTGGATCGCTGCCGCCGTCAGCCATAGATGGAACGGTAGGGCGAGGACAATTTCTTCCATGATGGCCAAAAATTTTGCAGTGGCTACAATGCGGGGGCATCCATTCATAATCAATACGTTGTCGAATCATTGAGCCATCTCTGTCCTTTATCTTCACCCATCGTGGTAAACCCTTCGTCCCATTGGCGAGGACGCAAATTCTAGCGAAAGTCAGTCGTTCGCGTAGTTTGGTCCGTCGATCGGTGTAAATTGGTACACCTACGATGCTAGCGATCTTGCTCATACTGGGGGAGCCCCATAGATGTAAATTCAAACCATACAAGCGGATCCAAACAGGTATATTTTTCTCTTCCTGTTTGGTGAGGTTAGCATCTCGGGTCCATGGACGCAGGATCAAAGGTTTGTTTCCTACAGTCCAGGGACCATCCTCCATGGCTTGTCGACTTAAGTGTTTCTCTTGGAAATTGAAAAGGAACACACCGTTGTCAATGCCAAAAACTTCAATTCCTCCAAAGTGCCCCCACTTTGCTGCAATAAATCTCTTCATCGCATTATAAGAAACCTTTTCGCCGAACACGTATCCGACCAGAGCAGCTTCCCAACGATCTTCCTCATCCTGAACTTCTTCTGGCGTGCAAATCACGATTTCCTCACCGTTTTCAATTATTGGAGGGATATAGGTGAGGTCTGCATCCTCTTCTCGTTGTCGCTTGCCCATGAATAATCCTGCCCATGAATGTTGAACGTCTGTCACCAATCTACTAAACGAGTCAGATGGAGATGGATCCGCCGGTGTTGTCCCTCCGGCGGTCATGGAAACATCCATAGCCAAAGGAGGCGTTCAACCCTAACTCGTCTGTCACCAATTATGCATGAAGCGCCTGTAGCTCACAGCTTAAAATCAAAGAATGATTTGGCTTCGGCCTTGGAATTGTGGGTTCGAATCCCACCAGGTGCAATCAATTTTAATATTTAATTTTTCGACTCTGCAAACATTGTTATAAATACAACACTCATTTTATGACAAAAACATTATGAGTCCTTTTATCCCGAAAACCTTCTCTTGAACATTCAAATATTCTTTTCATTACAAACATTTTCTTGTTTTTCTATATCAACCTACTTTTTTGGCATGTGAATTATAAAAATTGTAAGCCTGATCATCCGATACAAACTCCATACCGACTAAGGGAATCACATTTTCTAAATCTTGCCTTCTTCTGAAATAGGTGCACCATTGATATTGTCGATTCCCATTTTCCCTTTTGTAATGTGCTCAATATTTTCTTCGATTATTACTTCTTCATTACTCATCTCTGAATTACTCTCACTACTAGTATTCATAGTACCTCTGTACATGATACAATTTAGTAATATTTAAGTAGATAAATTTGAAAGAACAAAATATACAGTCAAAATATTTAAATTAAACATCCTTTAACAAGAGATCGATATTTACATGATATGGAGAGTTTATGATCAGACCGGGTTCATACCTGGTCCGACCCTCGACCCCGGTCGAGACGGAGAGATCTGACTCACTCCTGAGCGAACCGGATCCAGAATATGGCTTGCTGAAGAAGGAAGCTTATTCGGCTGCAAGCGTGCCCTAATCCTACTTATGGATTAGGGTAATCACCCTAATGATGGCAGACTCGAATTGACGGCTGCGGATAATCATTATCGAAGGGATAATCATCGCATAACCTAAAGGTTATCTCAGGAGTCCTCTACTAGCCCAAACTAGTAGAAGTCTATTGCTCAACGGATCTCACTGATAAGATCCAACGACTACCCGAAGAAGGCTCAAGTGCATCCAACGAAGGAGATTCGAAGGTACACTCTATATAAACCTCACTACCATACAAGGTGAGGGGATAAAAAAAGAATATTATCTGAGACTCAGGTTCAGATACATACTGATAGACCTAAACTATCAACGATCTGCTATCTAGATCACCTTTCCCAGTTCTTCATTCCTTAGCTCGCGCTTCCAGCGAGAGCCGTTTGTGATTAAATTCATCAACCGACTTAGCCTTCGGAGGTGGACTCCCGACCCCGGTGGTCGGGCCACATCCGACGCTTTCGTTTTGCGAGGACATCACGAGGAGATCTAAGGGCTGAGCAGATTTTGGACGCATCAATTGGCGCCGTACGTGGGGAAACGACTTGAAAAGCCATGGTGACTAGATCAGCAGCCACCGCACAACGCCAATTCCGGTGTTCGGATCCCCGGAGTGAATAATCCAGATATTCCCCGGAAAGCCAAAATCCTATCGAGGTAGATGGTGGCCAGGGAGGACGTAATCCTCCTCCCGATACAATCCAAGATCAATTGGATCGGGTAAAGATTCAACTCTTGGAGGTAAGCCGGGCACTCCGCATGCTCACCGGGACGAGTGGTTTTACCACAAGAGCCCGATCAGCGCGATTCGGGGAGACGTGCGTTGCCACGTGACCGAGATCGGGCTGAAGACCGGAATATTGATCAAAATTTCCGTGGAAGGAGACGGAGGACTTCGGAGGATCGATGATCAACCGAGGCGAGACGATCGGTTCGACAGACCGCAAGAGAGTACAACCGATTCAAACACAAGGTTGGATACGGGGGTAAGAACTCACTCACCCACCGTCAGAAGAACTGTTCGTGATGATCGAGCAGATTCGCGACGAGAGGAATGCTCGGGAAGGACGGGCTGTTCGTGATGATCGAGTAGCACGGGATGATCGTGTTAATCGAGGTCATGATCATATTCATGAAGATCACCCGACCCGGGATTGGTCGGGAATTGGCCAACATCAATGAGAAATTAGGGCGATTGGCTAAGGGAAGAATAACCGAGGATATTTACTCAGTCATTCGGAAGACTCCCTTTGCCGAGCCAATTGCGGGATATCGGTTTCCCCATAACTTCCGTTTGCCTACCTTCTCAACATTCGATGGCTCCGGAGATCCAACAGCTCACATCGGCTATTACCAACGGACCATGGCGTTTCTGTGTAATTTCGATGAAATTTTATGCGTGGTTTTTGGTTCATCTCTAACGGAGCAAAGCACAAAAGTGGTTTTCGAACCTCCCCTCCGGAAGGATCGTAAACTTTAACGAATTGGCGCGCCAATTCATAGGGCGGTTCCAGAGTGGAATACAGGTCAAGAAAACGGAAGAAACCTTGTTTACTGTCAAACAAGGAAAGAACGAATCAATCAGAGAGTTTCTGAAAAGATTCAACAAAGTGACGATGGAGATAGAAAATTTGGATGAACAAGTAGCCGAATCGCTCTATTCACGGGACTCACTAATCGGAAACTCCTGGAGTTATTACTATAGTATATGCCGCGACTTATGCCGAGTTGGTACAGAGATGCCGAAGCGGTGCTGAAGTCATGGAGATTCTAGATGCGCGCCAAGGAGATAATAAAGTCTCCAATAAGGAACAAAAGGCTCTTGAGCAGAAGCAGAAGTCAAAGAAAAATGTTCGTGATCGGGTTGGAAAATCTCAGCCTTGGCGCCAAAGGTCCCCCGGTAAAAGTGAGTACACTCCATTGAATGCTCCTCGGGCTAATATTTTGAATATCCTCAAAAGAAAAAATATTTTAAAGTGGCCGCCTAAAATTCTTTTGAAACCCGGAGAGCAAGCAAGATCGGGAAAAGTATTGCCGATTCCACAAGGACTATGGTCATTATACTAATGATTGTCGTCATCTCAAGGCGGATATTGAGAGATTGATATCTCAGGGACATCTGTCCAGTTTCGTTAGCAGAAGAAGGGAGGAGCCACATGAGCCACGTGCGGCTGCTCCGAAAAGGGATCGTTCGGTTAGTTCGGAACGATCAAGGGAGGCCCCGAAGTCTAAGAAAGGCAAGGAGGTGATTGAAGCTACTCGGTCACCGATCCTTACCATCTTCGGGGGACCAGAGCCCGAATCACTCCGAGAGTCTGAAAACAAAATCCAAATTTGTTGGAACCGGAGAGACGCAGAGAAGCGGAAGAAGCTGAATGGTGAAGATTCTATCACCTTTAGCGAGGAAGACGAAAGAGATGTTTGTTTACCTCATGATGATGCTATAGTCATCAAGGTAGAGATTGCACGACGGGAGGTGCATAGAGTTTTGATTGATACGAGGTCTGCAGGCTGACCTAATTTCCTACGAAGTGTATCAAAAATTGAAGGTGGATCGGGACTTGATGAAACCTTCATCCACACATCTATATGGCTTTGCAGGGGTCATCTCAGGTGGCGGAAGGATCGGTCCAGTTGGATTTATCCATTGGAAGTTTTCCTAAGGAAACAACCGTCCGAATCAATTTTTTGGTGGTTCGGGAACTGCCACCTTATAATATGATCCTCGGGCGACCATCTTTATCCAAGATAGGTGGTATTGTTTCGACAAAGCACCTGAAGATAAAATTCCCGATCGATATGGGAATTGGTCAAGTCTCCTCCGACCGGAAGATCTCTCGGCAGGTGTTATGTTGCCTATTTAAAAGACAAGGAGGGCCCGAGAAAGGTAACCGCCCTCCCCATAGAAGTTCGAGATGATCGGGAAGAGACAGAGATGCAAAGACCCGAACCAATGGAGAAGCTGGAGCAAATCCAGCTGTGTACCAAGGATGAGAAAAAGATTACTTATATCGGGTCTGAACAGCTGGAAGAGTTTAAAAATGAGTTGAAGTTATTTCTTCAACAGAATAAAGATGTATTCGCATGGTCTGCCGAGGACATGCCCGGAATCGATCGGGCCATTGCAGAGCACAAACTCGGATAGACCCTAAGGCGAAACTAGTGATACGTAAAAGAAGAAATTTCTCCATTGAAAAGTATGAAGCCGTTCAAGCGAAGTTGAAAAACTTAAGAATTCTGGTTTCATAGAACCAATTGAGTGCCCAACTTGGTTGGCCAACGTGGTAATGGTAAAAAAGGTGAATGGGAAGTGGAGGATGTATACAGACTACACAGATCTTAACAAAGCTTGCCCAAAAGATTGCTACCCGTTGCCTCGGATTGACCTCTTGATAGATGCGATCGCAGGATATGAAACTTTAAGTTTCATGGATGCCTACTCGAGGTATAATCGGATCCTTATGAATAAGGAGGATGAGAAGTATACGGCTTTCATGACTGATCGTGAGAGCTATTATTACAAGGTCATGCCTTTTGGCCCGAAGAATGCAGGAGCAACATATCGGAGGGCCGTCAACAAGATTTTCAAAGAGCTCATAGGAAATAATGTTGAAGCTTATGTTGACGACATGCTAGTGAAAAGCTTTACAAAAGCAAATCATATTGCAGATTTGACCGAGGTTTTCTCAAGACTTCGGAAACATCAAATGAAGCTAAACCCGGAAAAATGTGCCTTTGGAGTCTCCTCGGGCAAATTTTTGGGCTTCATGGTATCACAGAGGGGAATTGAGGCTAATCCCGCCAAAATACAAGCTCGATTGATATGGAGGCTCCCAAAACCGTTCGGGATGTACAATGTTTTGACAGGGAGAGTTGTTGCTTTAAATCGATTTATCTCCAAGTCCTGGAGAAAAATGTTTGCCTTTCTTCAAGGCACTTAAAGACCGAAGGGGCGTAAGGAAGCAAAATGGATCAAGAGTGCCGAAAGCTTTCGAGGAATTAAAAGAAGCACTTGGACAACCACCGATCCCGTCCGCACGGAGAAGGGGGAAATATTACAGCTATATCTAGCGACGTCCCTTTTCGGTCGGTCGCGCAAGACTTGTTCGGGAAAAGATAAAAAACAGTGGCCGATTTACTATGTAAGCCACGTGTTGCTAGATGCGGAGACAAGATATTCACAGATTGAGAAGCGGGCTCGGCTCTCATGATGGCCTCCGAGAAGCTAAGGCCATATTTTCGGGCTCATCCAATTGAGGTATTTACCACTTTTCCTCTTAGTAAAGTTCTTAACAAACCTGATTTGTCTGGAAGGATGGTGTCCTGGTCGGTTGAACTCAGCGAGTTCCAAGTGAGCTTTAAGCCCAAAACTGCAATCAAGGCTCAGGCATTAGCCGACTTTGTAGTAGAAACTACTACACCAGTGGAACCCACCATTGAGGATCCCATTATACCAACCACTTGGGAGGTATATGTGGATGGTTCGAGTAATAAAGATGGAGCAGGAGCTGGAATTCTATTAAAAAGTCCAGCAGGATTTATTATTCGATATGCTTTGAGATTCGCATTTGACGCAAGTAATAACGAAGCAGAATATGAGGCTCTGATAGCAGGACTTCGGTTGTCAAAAGCATTATCTATTGCAGATGTTACTATTTATAGTGACTCTCAACTTATAGTCAACCAAGTCCAGGGGGAGTATGGCATTAAAGAACCACGCTTGCAAAAATATCGAGAGATAGTGCGAGCATTTCAAAACCAATTTCGGAATTTGAAGATATCTCGATTTCGAGGAATGAAAATTCAATGGCAGACGAGCTATCCCGACTAGCCAATGCCAAGGAAAAGAATTTAGACCCTTCGGTCTACATTGAAGAGATAACTTTTCCAAGTTATCATGAGAAAGAAATTTCTTATATTGAAGCGTAACGTTGCCGGATGGATCCAATAATCGAGTATCTAAGGGATGACAAATTACCCGAGGATCAAAGAGAGGCAAGGTTGATCAAGATTCGATCAGCTAGATTTGTCATTCGGAATGGGAGACTATACAAAAGATCTTATGCTGGACCCCTTATGAGATGTATAGGCCCCGAAGGAGCAAAATCAGCTTTGGCTGAGGTTCATGAAGGAATTTGTGGAGCTCACATGGGTGGACGAGCCCTGGCTCACAAAATTCTAAGACTTGGGTTATATTGGCCTAAGGTCCAAGAGGCTGCTATGGAGTACGTTCGTCGATGTGGTAACTGTCAAATTCATGCTACAAAGATCGAAGCGCCCGGCGGAAACTATGACTTCAATTCTAAATCCCATTCCCTTTGCAATGTGGGGAATTGATATCATGGGCAAATTCACCAAGGCATCAAAGCGGACGGGAATATCTCGATAGTAGCAATTGATTACTTCACAAAATGGGTAGAAGCGGTGCACCGGCGGCAATTATCGAGAAAAAAGTGGAGAAATTTGTGCTTGAATCAATCATATATCGCTTTGGGATTCCAAAGATTATTGTCACCGACCATGGTACTCGGTTCGACCGTCCACAATTTGAGCAATTCTGTGGAACATATATGATCGAGCATCGTATGTCCTCAGTGGCATACCCCCAAAGCAATGGACAGGTAGAGGTTACTAACCGAACGCTACTGGAAGGAATAAAGAGAAGACTCGAAGCTAACAAAGCTTCTTGGGTCGAAGAACTTCATAATGTACTCGTGGGCTTATAGAACTACGGTTCGAACACCCACAGGAGAAACTCCATTCAGGTTGGCATATGGATCCGAAGCATTGGCACCAGTGGAGATAATGGCGGGGACATTACGGGATCGTGAGTTCGAGGAAAAAGCAAATGAACAAGGACTGCTTGATAGTCTTGATTTGTTGGACGAAGTTCGGGCAAAGGCAATAGCACGAACTCAACATTATCAAAGAAGGATAGCGTCTCATTATAATACTCGAGTGAAGAATCGTCGGTACTTAGCCGGAGATTTGGTGTTGAGAAACACCCTAGCTTCCGACCCGCGTCACCAAAGAAAATTGGACCCTTCCCGGGAAGGACCTTATATGGTTGTGAAACCGGTCGGTTCGAGAGCTTACGAGCTGAAGAACATCAATACCCGTAAAGAGTTGGATCGTTCGTGGAATGCTAGGCATCTCAAAAAGTTTTATCCTTGAGGATGATTTCAATTTTGTTCGCGATGTAATCATTTTCAACTCAATCAATGCAATTTTTGGCTTTCAACAAACTATCTTTTGATTGGGGGGCATCATACACCACATTCAAGAACAAGATCCAACTATAAGGCATCGGATGAAAATTCGTGTGGGTCCTTCAACACTTATGGAAATTTTTTGAACTTTCTTAAGTCGAGGCATCGGATGAAAATCCGAGTGAGCTCCTTTGGCCCAAGGCGTCGGTTTGAAACCCGAGTGAGTTCCTTCGAGACTTATTGAATTTTTGAATTATCCTTAAGTAAAGGCATCGGTTTAAAACCCGAGTGAGTTCCTTCTCAGACTTATTGTATTTCTCCGGAAATCCTTAAGTAAAGGCATCGGTTTAAAACCCGAGTGAGTTCCTTCTCAGACTTATTGTATTTCTCCGAAAATCCTTAAGTAAAGGCATTGTTTCAAACAACTAAGACCTAATGCAACAGCGATTCAAGTGGCTAGCAAAGTTCAAGATAAAGTTAATTTCTTATTTCTTCAAAAGATCCAAAGAGGCCAAGATCAAAACAATTACAAGAGCTGGATACAATCTTCGGTCAAAAAAGAAAGTCATCATAGGTGATTGTTAAGAAGTTATACAAGATCGACGCGACTTTGCTAGAACAAACATATGAGTCAACCATTGGTGGGGATTCAAGGAAAAGAAGAGAAGAAATGAGGATTACAAAAATATTTCGGTATGCATAAAATCCTCCGCAATTTCATACTCTTTGTCCAGCTTGTCCAGGAGAAGTATGGTCCTCGACCAAACTCACATTCAAGACAAGCTCGTCATAATTGACTTCTTCCAGGGGAGAATAAACAGGAGAATCTTCCAGATATTGCATAATATCTGGATCGGAAGGTGGAGGATCAATCTTATCCTTGGTCCAGTTAGGAGGAGGAATACCCGTGTCGGTAAATACTTCAGGATGGCAAACAAGACTGTAGGGAGTCGTATCAAAATGAGGATCCTTCCTTAATATTGATTCCCATAGTTCGTTCTCACCATCCCGGTACGCCCGCAAGTTATAAGCATTCAAGATATCAACAAAGGGCTTACCGTGTAAATACTTGAAGACGCAGCTCTGCGAACATCAGTTGGAAGGGATTCGGGCAAAGGAACGACAACTTGCCTTTCGTGTAACGTTTCAGATCCTTTGGCTCCCGACTTTCCAACTGTTCGCTCCATCGCCGGATCTTCTCCCCGGCATCATCCAAGTCCGACCGAAGACGACCAATCATCGAATTTTTTTCTCCTGCCACCTCCCAAGCTAGATTCCGAAGGCGAGCAATCTCAACATCTTTAGCTTCGGAGATTTCCCGAAGCCTGGAAACTTCATTGCTCAACCTATCGAGTCTAGTAACCGCTTCCACTTGGTTGTGGAAGTTACCAAGCAAGACTCCCGCAAACAACTTCCGAGTTAGCGAGGAGCAGAAAAGTAATTTTTCAGAATCGAGGATAATGAAGAAAGACTTACATCACCAAGGTGACTTCGTAAAGACTTCATCCTGGAAGTTTGGAAAGAACTGCGCTCTCGTAAGTCATTCGAGCAGCAAGAAACCATTCCAACGCTCTCGTCAAACTCGTTTGACACTAATTCGAGCGAAGGATGAGAAGGATGAGGAGAAGGATGAGCTGCATCACTTGTCACCCGACGGCGCTTCCTAGTGGCAAAATCCTCCAACTCGGAAGGAGAGGAGGAGGATGCCAAACAAGCACTAGAGTTGGAAATAGGAGCAGCACCGCTGGGACCACACCTTCATCGACGCCAACATGGTTGCCTCGGATGCCCGAAGAGTCTCCTTCGGGGGTGCACCAACAAAGCTCACCAGCCAGGGGCGCCGGCAGCACCATCGGCAACGGAGTGATCAAGATCTTCCTGGGAAAGACGAGCGATCACTTCGGGCAAAGGAGGCGCGGGGATGGCATCAATAGAAACCACCGCACTAGCCCCAACCACCACCGACGGAACGATTTTCTTGCAAGATTTTGCTCGATAAAGTTCCGGGTTGATCTTGGGAGCCACTATGCAAAGAAACAAGCCGAATCGACAGATGAAACAAACGGCAACAACAAGGGGGAAACCCTAGTTTTCTATCACTTCTGACAAAACCAAAGAACTAAACCCGAAGTATAACTACTGTGCAGTTTACTCAGGGGGGAAGTGGGGAAAGAGATGAGTAATCAAAAAACTCACTTGTTCAGAAGTTGATAGAGCTGTTGTTGGAGTACGAGGAATACGGAAGCAGGCCGAAGGACGAAAGGTCGCTTTAGCACTTTAGCAAATCTAACTTGCAGAAGTCAGGATAGATGGAGAGTACCCACGAAGGCTTTAATAGCCTCAGGTATTAAGACGACGGTTGAAGGCTAAGGACAACCGACGACCTAGATCGAAATGACGCTTTGAAATCCGTAGAAAGCAAGATCAACGGTCGGAGGGATGCCACATGGAAACATGTGGAAGCGAGCACCTGATGCAGAGATACCTCCAATCGTCGCACCGCCATTAATATAATGGATGTATTTTCGATTCATTGGAAACAGTGAATGGTATACAAAGGCAAGAAAACGTTTGAACTTCGCAGAAGGGAAACGTGCGGACTTTGCAATAAATGAAGTAGTGGGGAAGACTAATGCATCTTCCCGAAACGCATCTTCACAATATTTCTACAAGATTATTATTCAGCGAGGAATGAAAAGTTAAGTGATAAGTTTTATCATTAATACTTTGATATTCAAGGCAAGATTTCGGCAGGAGACGGGGAAATATAAAGGCCAACATGAGAATGAAATGTCTATTCATTAAATAGAGGGTAAATCTGTACAAAAGATAACTCCCTAAGCCTTTTCTTCATTGTTGCCCGAGGGACCCTGGTCGGGAGGACTTTTCTCAGGATCATGAGAAGAGCCTTCCTCAAGAATGGCATCAGCTAAGTCCTCTACAGCAGCAACTTGAGACTCGGCTTGTGATTTCTCCTCTAGAAGTGCCGGCTCGTCAGCCAGGTATGCCTCATATTGAGAGTCAGCTGGAAAAGGATCATCTTCTTCCTGAGCCCAAATCCGGGAGATCCATACCAACTTTCCCGAAGACCTCTTTGTGGCACACCTCACGAAAAGGAGCAGTGTCGAAGGCAGGGATTGATCCGAGGATTCGCTCCCAAACGTCGTTCTGCCCCAGGCGATAAGCTTGAACGTTGTAGATACCTAGCAGCTCGGAGAAAGGTACGCTGCTCGGGTATTTCCGAACACACTCCTTCCGAAGCTCTGGCTTTATATGCTCGGGCTTGCTAGGGATCGCCAACTTCAGATGTTCTTCAAGCTCCCTACTTTTGAATTCAAGCCTATCACCAAACAACGTGGCAGCTGCTTTTTGCTTCCTGGCCTCGCGCTCGGCAGCAGCGGCACGAATCTTCGATGCTTCGAGGGCCTCCTTGAGGGAGATCACTTCTTCCTCATGCTTTTTCGCAGCTCCACGGCAGCTGCAGTCACTGGTCTATTTCGGAATTGGCTTTCGCCAAATTCTCTTCACAGTTTGCAAGCAAGGAGCTGGTGCGACCAACCCGGCTCAATGCTTCCATGTGTTGATAAAAGCTCAACACAACATTCCTGGGAAGGCGGAAAATATCAGAAGAAGTCATAAGGAATTATGAAAAAATAACTAAGCAAGAAGACCGGTACCTTGTAGATTGACTAACAAGGGAGGTGTCATCCAGGGCTTCAAATTCCTGGCGATCAGAAGGAGCAAGACCGAGGGAGCTCCATTCTGCAGCCTTTCTCGGGATCCCGAGTCACCCCGTCGGTCGGCTTTGTGGTCCACCGGGGGTGAAGACCTCCTCACCATCCGTTGAAGCTTTGGATTTTTTATTGGAGGGAGCATCAATTGTGTCATGCCTCCTCTTGGTTCGGGCGGAGGAAGAGACATTAGACCTCTCCACCATCGGTTTCTTCCCTTTACCCGAAGCATCAGCTACAGGCCTGATATTCCTGATACCCCTATAAGAGGGGTCGGGAGAGGGAAGAGAAGCCTCTTGATCTACGGTCAAGACTCTGGGCGATCGTTGCTCGGCTGTCACAACGGCCCCGGCGGCCTTCACCCGCAGCTTTCGTGGTTCATTCTTGGAGGCACCGCAAAGAAGAAGGACAAGAGTCGAATTCAAAACATATCACTTCAGTCAAATTAAAGGATGGTGGTTAGAAGCTCACAATGAGCCAAGCCCCAGTACTGAAGGATGGAGTTATACTCCACTTCAAATCCATGTATCTCTTGATACCACGGAATGGATTTGATTTTCCTGACGGCCGCCTCGTCTTCTGATAAGGGAAAGCCTCGGTTATTCTCGGAAGAAGAAGTACACTTCCTCCAGGTGGTTGGGAAGTTAAGATCTGATGGAGGCGCTCGACAGAAAAAGTATCGTTCGCGCCATCTTTTGTGGTTAGAAGGGCAAGTTCCTTTGACAAGGATGCTGCCCCTCCAATCAAGTTCAGCCTTATTGCATTTGGACAGAAAAACCCATCCGGGAGGATGGGAAATAGAAAGAACATGAAAATGTACAAAGAGAGAAAGAGATGGCGTATGCCGAGTTCAAAACACAAACCCAAGAAGCCGACGATGAGACGCCAGCTATTGGGGAGGAGCATTCTGGGACAAATGTTCCAGTGATTCAGAACTGCGGAGAACAAAGGATTAAAAAAGGGAAAGCGAACCTCGCTTTCCAATGCATCTATATACAGAGAAAATTCACCCGAAAGGGATGAATCAACCCTCTCATCAGGGTGGGGAGTCCTAACCTGATATGAGGAAGGAAGATCAAAATCTTGGACAGCTGAAAGAAGGGTTTCCTCATTGTAAATGGAGGGAGCAGAGCCGAGTCCACCATTGGACCCGGAAGTTTGAGGCTGCCTAGAAGACTCGACAATCTTGGAAGATCCAGACTCGAGAAGGACGGGGAGAAGTTTCGGTTTTTCTTTCAAAACCCTTTTGAGAAACTTCAGCGAACTCCGCTGAGAGGACGAGTTAGGGTTTTGTTATCACTATCCGACTGTTCGGGAGCAGGAGAAGCAAAAGCATCACTGCTATTACCAACACTGGGTACTAGAGAAGCCCTATCGTCCGCCATTACTTGTTTCAGTAAACTACAAAAAGAAAAAGACCAGTAAACTTACTGATTCAGTGAGGCGGAAGCTTAAGAGCAGGAAGGCGTGAAGCAGACAACAAAGGTTCAAATTCCGGACGAGGAAGAATGAAACCTACGAAGACAACGAACCGCTTTTAAAACTCCCGCACGAGTGTTCGGGAATCTGAATGATCGAGATTGATTCAAAATTGAAAGACGTTTTGAAAGTTTGAACTCACGAATCCGAAATAGGCGTTTGGAAACCGTCGCTTGGATGACGTGAGCCACGACAGATCAACTACAAGGAGATATGTGGCCTTACACTCACAACGCTCGAGGAAAAGTGACCACCGCATTAAATGTGATATGACATTTAATGAAGCACGCAGAGATTATCACCTGACGACAAACCCAGTTAAAAACCAAGCCCTCGGGATCGACCGAACGCTTGGTCTGGGGGGCTCGTGATATGGAGAGTTTATGATCAGACCGGGTTCATACCTGGTCCGACCCTCGACCCCGGTCGAGACGGAGAGATCCGACTCACTCCCGAGCGAACCGGATCAAGAAGATGGCTTGCTGAAGAAGGAAGCTTATTCGGCTGCAAGCGTGCCCTAATCCTACTTATGGATTAGGGTAATCACCCTAATGATGGCAGACTCGAATTGACGGCTGCGGATAATCATTATCGAAGGGATAATCATCGCATAACCTAAAGGTTATCTCAGGAGTCCTCTACTAGCCCAAACTAGTAGAAGTCTATTGCTCAACGGATCTCACTGATAAGATCCAACGACTACCCGAAGAAGGCTCAAGTGCATCCAACGAAGGAGATTCGAAGGTACACTCTATATAAACCTCACTACCATACAAGGTGAGGGGATAAAAAAAGAATACTATCTGAGACTCAGGTTCAGATACATACTGATAGACCTAAACTATCAACGATCTGCTATCTAGATCACCTTTCCCAGTTCTTCATTCCTTAGCTCTGCGCTTCTGGCCGAGCCGTTTGTGATTAAGTTCATCAACTGACTTAGCCTTCGGAGGTGGACTCCCGACCCCAGCGGTCGGGCCACATCTGACGCTTTCGTTTTGTAAGACATCACGAGGAGATCTAAGGGCTGAGCAGATTTTGGACGCATCATTACATAATATAAATGAATAGCACACTAGTAAAAAACAAACTAAACAATTGTTGGATTCACCTAAGGAAATGCATATCCATAGGCTAGTGGCAAGCTCATTATTCATATGGATCATGACCCCACTAACAGCACACCCATATCATTAAATAACTTCAAAGCAATCAAACTAATTACTGAAGCAAACTCAACCAATTTAGAAAAGATAGACTCTCCTTTTGCTGTATTGGAGAGTGAAGAAAACTCGAGGTGATTTATTCTAAGTTAAACCATGGCCCCTCTCTCTCTCATCTCACTTTCTACTCTTGCATAGCTTTCAAAGTTAAGATATACAAAAGTACTATCACCACTGGTTGAAGTGAAAAAAGAAAACAAAGTAGCATAAAAGACATCAACATATATACACACTATCAAGATTGGACTTTGATCTAATCCTACTTTGCCCAAAGGGATTAAGGAAAACCAAAATAATAATGACAATGATATTCGAATTCCATGGGAGTACAATCCATACCATCTCCCTCCCCACACCACCACTAAACAAAACTTAGGGGAAAACACAAAACAATTAATGGCCAAAGACCTCTGATCATAATCTTCATTAGATATAACTCCATTTTGGTTCCCATTAGATTATATTTGACCATGGAGCTTTTCATTTGTTAGCCAAACCAAAGCTTTTATTTATGCAAAGACATTTATTGTATTGAAACAGAGAGACCTTACCTTCCCAAATGAGCAATAGGGTGATTTTCAGCCAATAGAGAGAGGGTTAGCTGAGCATCAGGCCAGGGAAAAGGCACAACAGAAGAGTGAGTGGTCATTTCCTTTCTGGCTAGTTCTTCGCTGCTGCTTCAGTTCTCAACCATGAAAAGAGAAGACAGAGAAGAAGTAGATGGAGATGAAAACACGACTCTGTCACTGCTTTTTTGGTTTTCAGCAATGAAGAGAGAAGGAGATGGAGACGGAAAGATGGGTTTTTCGCTGATGCTTCGGTTCTTAGCCATGAAAAGAGAAGACAGAGAAGAAGTAGATGGAGATGAAAACATGATTCTGCCATTGGTGGTTTGATTTTCAGTGATGAAGAGAGAAGGAGATGGAGACTAAAAGATGGGTTTTTCGCTACTACTTCGGTTCTCAGCCATGAGAAGAGAGACAGAGAAGTAGTAGATGGAGACAAAAATATGGGTTCCTTCACCGCTGGGTTTGGTTTTCAGCCATGAGAGATGAAGAGAGAAGGAGAGACGGAGAAGAAGGGTAAACCCCCGATCAACCCGAGACCGACCAGCCGAGAACCCGAAGGTCTAGTCGGGTGAACTTGTGGAGATCCGGATTGAAGCCCAGACCAACCCGGGACCCATGGATCCGGATCCTTTCGAAGAGCGACTTGGCTGGAGCGGGGATCGGAGCGGATGTTGTTCGAGATGTCCGAAATGAAGGTAAGACTCCCCACTCCATGGGCTAGGTGGCCTGGGTACAGCCCCTAGTAAAGCACCCTGAGGCAAAACATGGGGCGGACAGTGGGCCGCAACCCAAGAGCCCAGCGACCGCCCGGCGCGGAGAGCCCATGCCCCGGACTCTATAAAAGGCAACCTCCGCTCATAACGATTACACGTGGTGCATGGGAGAGCGGCTGCGGGGAAGATCCGAAAGAGCGGCGACGGTGGCGGAAGACGCCCCCGGCCGGGCGAGGTAGAACAACCCCGCCACCCCTCCGTAGATGGACCCCCCTCGTCTCGGATACCCCTGGATATCACCCTATTAATCTACGAGATGGAATAACCAAACGGAACCCATCCGTGAGATGGTAAATCCAACAAGGAGAGGGTAGGGTAACAGATGATAGTGGAGCCACCCGGCAGGGAGTGAAGAGACAGGATGAGATACCGAAACCGGATGAAACGAGTAACGAAGCCGAGGGAAAACCGGGGCGGCACTAGGGCGGCACAGTGCCGCAACCAGCGACCGGCACAAGCGAGGGGACCCAGGATCGGCCGACAAAGATTAGTGACTAATACTAATAACCCGGAGGTGATCCGAAAGAAAAGTCACAAAGGGATTCCAACGGACACAGATATGCAAGTAGGCAGCACACACACATATACGAACAGTAACGATAAGTTAGTCGAAAGTAACGCGAGGAACAAAACACGCGGGACAAAACAGATGAAGGAAGAATGATATGGTAAGGAGATTAGAAGGAGGTGGGGAACGGCGATGTTATCGGGAGAGGAGTGGGATGGGACGAGCAAAGGAAGACAAACCGGACGACGGACCACCCCGGGGGGCGGGCCAGCGCGGGACAAGGGGCACGGCGGGGGGGGACAAAGGGGTGCAACGGGGGGGCGACCAACGGGGCAACGAAGGACACGGGGGGGGAGGGTATGTGAGTACCGGAAGGGAAACAAGAGAGGAACACAATAAGAAAGATCCAAGCGGCAAAACCAAAAACACAAAAAAAAACAAGAACAAACCAAAGAAAGGGCACGAGAAGGGGGCTCCCCCCCCACGAAAAAGACAAAAAAAGCATACAAACAAAGATAAACACCAAACAAACCCACCCAAAGGGAAAGCGACAAGATGTGTGAACCAAACAAAACAAGGAAAACAAGGAACAGGAGGAAGCACAAAAATATACAAACGGGCGGGTGGGAGGGGCATCGGGCCAACGGGGCGGGACACACGGCGGCCCGCCCACCGCGGGGGGTCAGCCCACCACCGCCGGCCGGGCGCGGGCGCGGGTCGGCCGGTTCGGCGGTTAGGTTTTGACACCCCTAGGAGAAGAAGAAGCTGAAACGAAAAGTTTACATTTTAGTGGGAAACCAAACTAGTAAATGGTAAAAAAAAAAAGTTTTAAAACAAGAAAAACAATTTTGACGTTTTAAAATCGTGAAGAAAATGGAACGGAAAACGGAACTTCAAAACATTATTTTTTTTCTTCCAGAAACATGTGTCAATCAGGGAGGTGTCCGGGGAGCACAAACGTTGGGGTTGCTGATCCGGATTCTAAACTTTCCCATACACAATTCATGATTATTGCCATGGAAATCTACCCAACTTCCCAAATCCTGAAACTTGTTTTGGACGTAGGCTATGTCTAATATGAAGTGTAGTCCATGCTTCAGTGGGAAGATTAGGCTCACCCAACATGATGAGTTTTTTTGTAAGTAAGAGAGATGGAAATTTTAAGAACCAAATGCTTTGATTGAACTATTATTCCATGAAAAAAAAAATATCGAAAATGGTACCCAAAAAATATGTATATATATATAAAATGAATGTAGATGATGTTATTTCAAATTTGGGCCCAGGCATTGACCTTGTGATATAATGGAGACTAGGCCAGGTCTAGGTGATTCAAGCTTGACCCATTGACCTCATAAGAGAACTAGGACATCACGTTGATGCCTAAGTTTAAGGCTTAGATGTGGGGGATTTCCCATAGCCTACATTTCTAGGTCCCCATCCTAGTGAAGAATCCAACACAAAGTGGAGAAGCCAACCTCCACTCCTGGGAAAAGCAAGGCTTATTGGTTGTACGTGCGGGAGGCCAGACATTCAGTAGCAGCCAAGAGATCTGTTGACCTTACCCCTATCTTCTTGATGTGATATTCTAGCCGAGTTGTCAGGAGATCAAGTTAGCATCTGTCAACATCAACCTCTACCTCTATTGTCATGTTGGTATCAAGCCTAGACTTGTCAAAACAGTCATACACCTAGAATACACCTAGAAGCCACGTCTCATCCCCAGAGGGGATCCAAGACATTTTGGACAATCCAACCACCATAAAGCACCACGTTTTACGATAAATATTCATCACCTACCACTGTATCTTATAATAAGCATTTACTTGTAAAAGTAAATAAGTCGAGATCACAGTATGGAAGTAGGAACTTCTAGGTGTGTTACAACGTCATTTTCCTTAAGACGTAATTCGCCCTCACATAAAGGTGCTATGAGGTACTGCGAACCATCTCCCAGGATACAAAGAAGCCCAACTTGATGTTGTATCTCCCAAGTTTTGCTAAGCACAGACAAAACCCAAGAACAGAGAAGACTTCGGAATTTTTCGTATATACTGCTGTTAAGAAACTAGAGGCTATTTATAGGCATTGAGGTGCCTCTACTGAACAATTCATGACTCTGTTTGTAAGGGTGCACCTCTCTATAGGGATGCAAATGCCTGCATTCAAATATGAGCCGTCGGATCGTTCGGCCGCACGATCTAACGGTCCAGATTGAACCATTGAATAGACATTTATGGATCTGCTTCCATAGCCCTAGATCTGCCGTTGATAAAAAATACACGGTTCAGATCTAATCTCGCTCAAAGCGATGCAAGCGTGCTAAGTGCGTACGCCAGAAAACGCCCATTGCCCACGTTGTGCGTGCGTGCGCGCTCGGATGGTACACCGTCCTCACTCGTACACTGCACACGCATTGGCGTGTCTTATTGTTATAAATCAAAGTTAATAGGCAGTACCTATTGATTAACTTGGATTCCGACATCTCAGTTTCCAATGTGGGACTATATAAAAACCACTTTCCTAAAATAAATAAAGGAATGTCTTCTGCACTTATAAATCCAATAAAATGAAACATATATTATTTTATTATATTAAAAATAATACAACTACTTGTTGACCATAAACTGTTCATCTTCTTCATAGCCTTCTAAGCCCTCAACCTCAAGGTAGTGTTGCTTTTGAATTCTGACTTAAGCTTCATGGATGGTTGACCAAACATTGAGTCAGCCCCACACATACTTTCTCTTTGTGAACTAATCGGACGGATTCATGCAAAGGGTTAGATTTGGGTGTAATAGATGTGATTTGAGAATTAAAGGTCACTGATTGAAGATTCTTTGATAAGGAAAACCGGGTTTTAAAACACTTCTCAATGGAATTTGGGATCAAAGATGTGAGGAATGAAGATGAGATGAGATGTCCACGTATGCAAACTGAAGAAGTCACATAGACTCGATTTTTACAGAATCTCAAAAGTATCAAGGTTCAAGTGCACGATGAACTGGTTGGCCATTCTACATAGTCTGGAGAATGGTGAGAGTTCCAAGGGACCTTTTAGAGGTCCATAAGTGACAAGATCAACAATGAATCCCACCATTGAAATGGAATCTTGATGAAAATGGGAGTGTGGAACATAAGGGATACAAATAATTTAGGGGAAAGTTGTCAATGCAGGGTTGGTAGAGTGGTAAGATCTATACTTTTCAAGTGGAGAAGTCATGGGTTCAATCCTTGCGAAACGACTAAGCACCCTCTGAGGATACAATCAAGTACATGCAAGTTGGCCAAGGTGAATGTTTAGTGCATGTTCAAGGCTGGCCAAGTGATATACCTTCTAGTCTTTATCATTGTGACCTCCGATTACTTTCTTGTGACTACGCGTTATGGTGAAAATGAGGCCCAAGATTGAGTAGAGCTTCTTGATGGCGTCCGGTCTCTTGCAAAAGGAATGGATCGGCCCTAGACTTTGTTAGAACATTTTAATACCCACTATAAGCCTGATGAAAAGATTGGAGGTGCAAATTCATCCTTGGGACTGCCCTTCCTTTGGCCTCTTGCATGGTAGATGTGAGTTTAAATGATTTGACTCGAATCACTTCTAAATTGGATAGGATCATTGTTATTCGGTTTGGTTCAACCTTTTTGCTAATGCTCATTGCTAGTTTCTCAATCCAGTGTCTCCAACCGTAGTTCTGTGGTGGTGTCTCTTCAGGAGAAGGTGGTGTCTGAAGTACATCAATTTTTCTTCCTTAATCATTGGTGTGAACACCCAAATTTTATGCCACTTGTTTATTTTGTTTCAAATGTGCATATAGTTGGGACTCCCCTTTTGTTTAACGAAATTAAAGCTTCTTAAAGGAAGCTAAAAAAGTGGAGTAGGCAAATATTCCATGTGCTCGATTCAAGGATTTCAACTCTAGAGAATGAAATTCACTACCTTTAGATGGATATTGATCGTAGACCTATAAAAGGATCAGATTCAGCTCGGATATACCAATATCCGAATCCAATTAGCAAAATCGCTATCCGAATCCGGCAAAAATTTATAGAAGGCATCCAAATTCGAATATGGAACTTTATCGGATATCCGATAAACTATCTGATTATTGATTGGTAATTGTCATTTTTTAATTTTTTTTATTTTTGATTTACAATTTTCTGTTACCAATTATCGGAATCCGAATCCAATTATCATCTATTTTTAGAGAAAAAAATGTTGAATACTTTACTCTATCCGGATATTATCCGATCGAATAAGCAATTATCCGAATCCAGTTGCTTAATAGACTGATACAGATATTTTCCGGTAAGAAAAATTTAGGATATGGACAATCTTAAACGAATATGAATGCAAATTCAGAGGTGGATTTCAGCTATCCATTTACATGTCTAATTGATCTAGGTGATTTCAATGATCATCTTCCAATGAAGGAAAGAAACGTTTCAAATGAGCTTCGCCATTTTTTGAAGATTCTGCTTCGATGGTGAAGAATTAATTGTTCTTGTTGGAGACCAAGGAACAAGTATTGGTACCTTTGAGACCTTGAAGATTTTTACAAATCACGATCAAGCTAGAGGGCTAAAGTTATGTGGTTGAACCACAAAGATGGTAATGCCGGTTTGTCCATAATTCCATAAAGAGAAGGTGCAATGTCAATCAGATTGCTGATATTTAGGACCAAAATGGAAACTAGATTACTAATATCCATGAGATTCGGTGCAAAGCTTTTAGATTTTTTGAAAAATTATTTGTTGGTTCCCCCCAAATTATGTGCATTAATTTGGAACTTACCATTCAAGAGCACTAGGTGTTTTTGAAAGTAACCATATGGAGCAGCCATTTACAGTGTATGAAATCAGTCTGTCATTTTTAACACCAAGATGATAGCTTTCTAGTTGCAAATAGATATGGCGCTTATTTCCATAAGCATGGATATTGTGGGATTTGATGTGTGCACTACCATCCTTATTTTCTTTAAGAATCCTTACCTTCCAGATCAAGTCAAGATGGTTAGGAGTATCCTTATTCCAAAAGCGGAAGTCCAAAACACATTACAAGATTCGGTGAGAGTTCTATGATTTATAAATCTACTACCAAACTTTTGGCAAATTGTTTGAAGGAGGTAGCGGATTTCTTAATTAGTGTCAATAAGATTGCCTTCATTGAAGGTAGGTGATGAGCCCTACTAGAAAGACTAGATGCAGGCCGACTTGTGTGCCGGGAAACCGCCTCCGATGGCAAAGTTAGATAATGAACATAGTGAGGTCTCGTGCAAAAGTTACACAAGATTATACTCAGAGTGTATTGGATGCTTACCGGAGAGGTATGTCCCCTATCTTATACTGTTGATGTTACCTTATATGCATTTGGTAAGTCTATCCGACAGGGGCTGTCATATCTCCTGAGATTACGCCTTCCTGTTATTAATCCCGTGCAATCGCCGATGGAGTTGACTTTCTTAATAGAGAAAAGGTTGCTATATTAGTCGAGCGTTCATCGTGCCTCTATCAGTTTAGTTGGTTATGATCCCGATTGAGTGTGAAGCCCCAACCGGGTATAACCCGATGGGCTAGGAAACCCGTGCCATGAGATGACCGACCGGATGTGGAGACCTGTCCGGGTTTGCCCCGGTTGGGTATGAAACTTCCGTATCATAAGCCCCCTATCCCGATCGTTGTTCACAATGTGCGGGATAGCAAGGAAGTTGGGCCGTCAGATGCATTTAACTTCCCGGCTCTGGATCTTAAAAAGTCTAGTCTGCTATCATACTTCCTTCAGGGACTATCAAGTTTCTGAGAGAGTATTGGCTATCAATGATTGAGGTGGCAATGGGGTATAGTCCCGAGTATATACGTAGTTAAGAGTGGGAGACATCTGTTTGTGCTTGTATGAGTTGGGAACAATCCCAAATGTCAGGTCACGATCATCTTATCCCGATCATCATTTTATCTCATTCGAGAGAGATGAGGGAGTCCATCATAGATAAACTTGTCGTTTGTCCCAACCAATGAGAGAGTGAGGAACCTCTTGTCCCAAGTGTTGTTCCACATTATTCGGGAGAATAAGGAGGTGTTCCCTTCGGGTGCATTAAATGCCTGCAATGAAGTGACCAACCGTTTTCGCAGCCGTTTCCTTAACGGTCTTCCTCGAAGTCCTCTTCCAGTATGGGCTTGCCACGTCAAATAGCTATGTGTAGAGTCATAATGACTGCCTCGGGGAGTTAAACCATCTCCCTTCTTGAACCGTTGATCATTAATTGTCGTAACCGTTCGATCAGGAAAAGTAATGCTTCTTCCGACAGTATAAATAGGAACCTCCCATCTTCATTTTTGACTTAGAGCTTCCTTTGTTCTCGACTAAGAAAAGCTCCCGATTAAGCTCTCAAGGCCTTCCAAGTCTTCAAGCAGTAAGTTCTTATCTTCCCTTCCATGGCCCCGAGGAGATATAAAGTTAAGAGGCCAAAAGTAAGTTTGAAGGGTTTTAGGTTTAAGCCTAAGATTCCCATTCCCATTCATCTAGGAGAAACATCGTCGAGCTGAGGGATATGCAAGTGACGATGATAGTGACCAGACTAAGAGGTATAACTTGACCAGGGAGCGTCTGAAAGACCTTCACGAGCAATCTTTGGATGATGAGAGATTCGGTTCTAACAATAGTTCCACCGAAGATGATGATCCTCGGGTCCTTGAAGAGATTTGGGAGATGGCCTGTAAGGATAAGGAACAAGAAGCTGCTCGGGCACAAGCCGCTCAGGTTGCTCAGGATCAAGTAGGGGACATTCCTAGTGTTGAGTCTCGGGAAGGTCTTGAGCAAGCTTCTAGTTCTTCCTCTGCCACTACTTCTGATTCTTCCACTCCTTCTACCCAGAGTAGCCCTGAGGCCTAAGTCCACCACCACCTCTCGGGACCCTTCATCTTCGTCTCCCCCAGCTTTCCTAAGGACAGATGTTCCATCCACGTCCCAAGCCTCTGGTAGAAAAGCCCCACCTCGTCCGCCTTTCTAGCGTCCCAGTGGTTTTCGGGGAGCTATCCCTTGCAAGCCTGATAGGAAAACTTTAGACCTGCCTGCCTTGGCGTTGGCCTAGTCCCAGCCTTTAAGCCCTTGGCATGTTGACTTTGTTCAGAATACTTCGGGACTGGAGTTTTACCTTTGTTCCCTTTTTGCCGAGGACTTAGATAGGTTCAAATCCAATTTTAGTATACCCGAGGGATACCAAATTATACTCCCGACTGACAAACAAAGGGTGAACAGTCCCCCGAGGGGATTTTATCCCTTATATTATGATGCCTTCATCAGGGGACTGCGTCTCCCCTTACACTATCTCTTTGTTGATTTCTTAGGTCATTACGAGCTTAACCCGTCTAACTTGAGCCCGAACAGTTGGCGAATCATGATCAGGTTCGTTGGTTTCTATCATGCCTTAGGAGTTTTCCTGACCTTTGGCATGTTTCATCACTTTTATTCTTTGCATCCTTATACCCAGCGTGGCTGGTTCTTTCTTTCGAAGAGGGTTTCTTCTTCCTTCCAAGGAAATTTCATCTTGAAAGATTCTCTCCCGTCCACTACCAAGAAATGGAGGGAATTTTTTCTGTTCTTTAAGCCACCTGCTCCCGAGCCTTTCCTCACGCAGTTCCAGGAAGTGTCCAAGGAAGATATTGACCGTCTGAACTTTCCGGTTGACTTGGATCCTGAGGAAGAGGAAAGGGTTGGGATCATTAACCGAGTCGAGGATGACGAATCTGCAGTCCATGGGTATTCCATGGAATATGAGTCAGTCCTTCAGCAATGGGGTTTCTCCCTGGGTAAGTTTTTGTTTCTATTGCTTGCATTTGTATTCCCCTGTCTTGACTGATTATATTTCTTTGTTTTGCAATGGCCCAGAATATTTCCAATGACGATCTGTTGACTGCAACTCTCGAGGGAATGGACGAGGCTCGAAGGAGGAAACCTGTTACAACCACCAAGGCTTCTTCCTCTGGGGTCCTGAAAACAAAGGCTCCTGCTCAGGGCTCTGTCCCGGCTAAAGTTTATGTGGCCAAGGGCCAAACTTCTACGGCTGCTGGCCCAACCGGAACTAGAGAAGAGTCCCAAGAAGAAAGCACCTCCCTCGGGAGGTGAAAAAAGAAAAGCGGAGGTGGTTCCTCGTCCTTCCAAAGAAGGTTCGTATCTACGAACCCGAGCATGAAGTTGCGCCTTCAACTTCAGCTGGGAATCCCATCCTTAGCTCAGTCTTTTCTGACTTGGTGTACACCGAGCAGTGGTTGAACAATGCCACTGAAGATGCGGATTGGAGTACATGCTGAATCTTCCTAACCGCGAATTTTTTGATGAGGGATTTAGGTAATCGTTCTCCCGATTCTCTTCTCGTTCTCCTTCTCTTTTTATTCCATGTTGTCTAATGTTCCTTCTTCAGGTATGTGGCCGGGGCGGTCCATTTTTTTCCGAGTCCCTTCGTAGGGCTCTGGACCAGGCTAACCTGTTGGCGCTGGCCGA